>NC_056745.1:217683153-217899286 GCF_019279795.1 Protopterus annectens
TGGAAAATTTTCTGGAGAACTTAGTAGAAAGTTAGATTATCCCTATGTATCTTATCTTTTTCCTTTTCCATTTTTCCTTAAACAACCCTTTTTTTTGTGGAAGTTTATAAATTAAATAAAACTTTGTTGTTTTTTAAATTTTTAAAAATTTAACAAAATTTTGGTGATTTCATCAGTTAAACTTTTTGGGAATGCAAAACAATTAAAAATCTGAAGCTGTTTTTATCAAAAGGCAGAAAACTTTAGTTCAAGTATCTTACCTAATGGCTCTTTGGTTTCCCCCTTGATAAATTAAACCCAAAACGGAAAAACCCTAGGCCCATTCCACCAGACTTTCTACTTTAGCCTTCCGCAGAGTATTGAAATTTTTAGGGACTTCTACTTTAATTTTCCTTTCTCATTTTAATTTGGTTTTACTTTGGCATAAGAAAATTTTTTCCACTGTTTAAGTCTGTTCCGTACCACCACAATTTGCGGGGCCTGGCCCTTTTAAAAATTTGGCAAGATGAAATTAACATTTGAATTTGTTAAAAATTTCCCTTCCCTTTTTTTCTTTTCCCCTTTCTTTTTTTTCCCAATCCCCCCCCCTTTTCCTGGAAAAACCTAGAATTTGTTTTGGATTTTTTTCAATTTTATTGGGATTTGTCTTATTTTTAAAAATTTAATTAGGAAAATTCTTTTGTTGTTAGAGGTACTCTTTTTATTTATTTGTTACTTTAAGCTTTTGTTACAACCCAAATTGAAAAACCTCTGCCTAGTTTGGGGGATATAAGGGAGTGAGGGGTGAAACCAATTGATTTGGTGGAGTCGATTCGTCAACCCCCCCGGGAAGGGAAAAGAAAAAACGGGGCTTTTTTGGTAAAACATTTTTCCCATGTTTCTCAATATGTAGCTGTCAGTTAACGCATACCAGCATTAAGTATCAGGATGGAACACCATGCACTGAACAATTAAATTACAGTTTCTCATCTGAATGTATTGGAATGTTAGTGGTGCATAGCACTGCAGAATGGTCATTAATTAAGCATGATTTTACATGATCCTGTCCTGCTACTTCAAGCTGTAGGACTAGTACTTGCAGGCGATAGTTAGTTTGGCAACTGAAACTTTCCCAGGCTCCGACTCCTATACCACTCCCAAAATAGTGCGAGTTGGTAGTAGTTTAGGTAAGCAGTCAATGTAAAGGAAATGCACTTGTTTGTGTCTTTCGGCTTTTCCCGGTTAGGGGTCGCCACAGCGGAACTCCGGTCCGCTATTGATTGGCAGTTGATTTTTACGTACCAGCTTGCCAGGCCTGACGCACAACCTTCAATGAAGGTACGCCCATTCACGCATGTCTCCACGTAGAAGATGCTCTAGCTGAGAATCGAACCGGACAGCGTCTTACTGTGAGGTGACAACGCTACTGCAGCTCCACCACCACGGTCTAAAGAAAAAGCACTTGTGCTGGTTATAAAATCTCTTGACAAGGTAGGTATGCAATGTGTGGGATGTTTTTGGGTACTTCCCAACTGGATGTGTATAGTGATATTTGTAGGAGTTTTGGAGAGAGAATGGCAGGAGAAACTCATTTGTTCCTAATTATTACATAGGAACTCTTCCCCTGAGGGAAAATCCTAGAAGGAAAAAAGGAGAGAGATTGGATATTCCCAAGATGGTCATCATTTGATCACTGCTGCATTAGCCTTGGCTATATGGGCTATATCCTGCATAAGCCAGCTTCCAAAGCTTGAGAGTGCATTCCACACATTCAAACTGTTGGCAGCTTGAGCAGAGCTGAAAAAAATCAATGGTTTGGGTGTCCAATCCCTTCAGAGCTTTTCTGGCGCCAAAGAGCTCTCCTCTTGCAGGCTTTCGTGGATGATAGTCGGGTAATGGTTCTCCAGTGCTGGTGACATACATTCCCTTCTGGGACAAACCTTCCACATTAATATTTTATATCAGAAAATTTACTTTTCTGTAAAGTTAAGTTAGGGAAATGTGTTTTAATGGACTGTTACATGACTTTGTCATTTTTTTAATGTGAAGTGTGACTTTTTTACTTTTGTGGAAATGTTGTTAAAATGAAGTTTTTTTTTTCTTTGTTTTTGGACTTAAAGCTTGCTCTAAAAATTACTTTTGATGGGCTTTTAAGTGTTTAAAAAGCTTTTCTCTGTGTTTTTAGTGGAAATAAATAACTTGTTAATAGTTATCTGTTGCACTGATTATTGCTCTCGTCCCCGGGCTTCAAGCTTAATTTTCGTCTTTACCATGCATCAGCTTACCAGTTCTTCCTTCTTTCAGTCACAAAAAGAAAATTTCCAGACAGCCTTGGCCCCTTCAGCAGATTATGAATTTACCTCCGTCACAGATGGGTGACACTGCTGTGGCCATTTCTGGTTCCGTTCATCTTTTATATTTGCTCTCTCTGGTATAGTCCCTTCAGCCACCATTCATCAACCATTAAACATGCCCTATGTGGCTGTTGGTGTGCCCTTGGTGGTCAAGGGAAGGACCACTGTTGTTGGCCTTGGACGAAGGAGTAGGTTGTGTCTCTGTGCACAGCTGGACTGGGATGCATGTCCCTAGGGATGATTTGCCATACAGGAGCCAGTCTGCTTCTAAAGAAATGCCTGTCAAAAAGAAGTGGGCAATTAAACATTTATCTCTGTCCCTGCTACTTTAGGCAGGAGTGATTTACTGGGCTTAGCCCAGGTTATTGACCTTTCTATTTCTGGTGTTACTGGCAAAAGAAAAGGAACTCTTTCTGAAAATGCCCAGTATATTGAAAGGGAAAGTGATTTTGAGTGGACAACTTCTGTTTCTCTCCTCAGGTCACTGATTCTGATTCTGAAGCAATGCTTCTTCTGATAGTACCTTAGAAGAATTTTCTTTTTATGAAACCATATCCAGAACAAACCAGCTGTTTCAGTGGGAAACTAATAATAATCCATTGTTCTAGAAAAATATTGATTTATTACAACTGAAATTTCCTGAACCCTCTCCTGTTCTGTTTCAGCATTTAAGGATGTGTTTGTTCCAGAGTGTAACTTGCCCGACAACGTGCTGTCCCTAAAAAAACAGATTGTATAAAGTTCCTTACACATGTTTTTATTTTTTCATCCCAGATCTGACTCTACTGGTTTTCTTGGTAAATCCTGTTGCTGCTAAACGCTACTTCCTCTAATCTGATAAGGACTGGAAAACTTTTTTGATAGATTTGAGAAAAAGTGTATACACTTCTTTAGCATATGATCCAGACAATTATAAATTCTAAAGTTTGTTTCCATCGTTTGAGAACATTAGGTACATTAGTGCCACTTTTCCCTCTTCTGAGGAGTAATCTGGTTTTGAAACATCTGCCGCTGAGGTTGTGAAAGTGTGATGAGAGGGAAACTAATTCAGGAGATTACTCAAAATTTACAGCCTGTTGACTCCAAGTTTGTTAAAGGTTTTGTCTACCTCTGTACTAGGGTTGCCAAATTTATGACTGGCCAGGTAGGGACTTGGGGGGGGGGGTCTTCCACATCTTTCATGTGGAACATCAGAGTTCCGCATTAAACCGAAGTAGCTGTGTGTTTATTTTTTATTTGATTGGCCTGGGCCAATCAAACATAAATAAACACAGAGCTACTTCTGTTTAATGCGTCACAGTTCCGCATTAGACAGAAGTAGCTCTGTTTTGCGATGTTTTGATTGGCCCGTATACCGGTATACGGGCCAATCAAAATCGTAAACGGAGCTTCTTGTGTTTAATGCAGAACTTCTGCATTAAACACAAGAAGCTCCGTGTTTAGCGATTTTTTTTTTTTTTTGATTGGCCCGTATGCTGGTATACGGGCCAATCAAAGCTAGGAGGCTGCCTGGGATTTAAACCGGCAGTGCGGGACTCAGGATTAGGCTGCTGATCTCGGGACAGTCCCGCCCAAATAGGGATGTCTGGCAACCCTGCTCTGTACCCATTTATAAAAAAGAAAATAAGCATACACAGCAAGTTTTCTGACAAACATTCAAAAACAATGGCAAGAGAGCACCAAAAAGAGAAGAGGAGTCTCCAAGAAACAAGGGCAGTCCAGCAAATCTGACTGACACTCTGGTGCTGCCCCCCCACACACACACACACACACACACACTTCCTACCCTGGTAAGCCATTAAATCTTCCCCACAATCTGAGTCTCCAGTTTTCTGTCTGCCAGTGAATAATCTCAGGCATATTTGATGTGAGAGAGACATCAGGGATACAGATGGCAGTAAGAATTTCAGAGGATTACTCCTTGTCCATCAGATCAGCTCTTCCCTTTCCCTCTGTCATTCAGCATCTGCTAACTCTGGGTGATATAAGTTATCTCTCTTTCTCTGATAGGAAAAGGTTTTTATTCAAGAATGTTTCTGATATCAATTAAAGTTTCTTGGAGAACAGTCCTAAATCTTTCTTTTCTAAACCAGTTTGTGAACATCCCAAAGTTCAAAGTGCTACCTTTCACGGCCTTTTTCCTCTAATTGAATCCTGTAAATTTATTAGTAACTCTGAATTTAAAGTATGCTTATCACAACATTCCTATAGCCACAGATTTCAAATATGTGTTAAGAGTTCCTGTGTCTGGATTACACTTTCATTGCAAGGGTGTTCACAAAGTGTGCAATCCCAGTCACAGCATATTGCAGACTACAAAGTATTCACATTTTTGCTTAGAAGACCAGCTTATCTCTGCAGATTCTTTTTCAAAGTGTCTTGAATCTCTCACTTGATTGAGAAATCACCTTCATAGGGTAGAGAGCACCCAAAAGTTGTGTTTGACTTCTCACAGAATTGTTTTCCTGGGGATGTCTCCCAGATACCTCAGTTCAAAGAACTTTTCTGTCACTTTCCACTCTGTCCAGAGCTTAAACAGGGAAATTTCTCAGGGTCCTGGGATTTATGGCTTCGACAAATATTTCCTCTAGATAGTTTCCACATGAAAAATATTCAGTTGTACCCAAAATATGTATGGTCCTAGTATCAGCAACCTCTGAAATTCCACATTACTGTATTTTAATCTGTAAAAAGGGAACTGCTTTGCGAGTGGAAATTGTTATATGAATCCAGGTCTCTCATTTTCCCTTTCAGCTCCAGCACAGTCTGTCACTGCAGAAGCCTCAGACTTTTCTTGGGGAGAGGTATCTATGGGAGTAAAGGTGCACAGTCTTTGGAACAAAAAAGGACGAATCAACACACGCAAATATAAAAGAGATGGCAGTAATAAATGCTCTTTAACGCACACAATCGTCTGTGATCTGGATCATTACAAGTGATTGCGGATAGCACCATAGTGATGTGGTACATAAACAGGGGGAGGATCTTATCTTGCCCTCTGTGCAGTCTAGCTGTGGTAGTCTGTAAGGTAGCTTTTCAGCAAAGTCTCACTCTACAGGCATCCTACATCCTGTCAAAAGCAACATTTTGTTGTAGACAAACTGAGCAGCATCAGGACAGACAATCATGAATGGAAATTGAATCAGGTGGTCGTACAGGAATTGATCAAGCTGTGCAACCAACCCAGTTTTGTCCCAGAGTTCCTTGGACACCTGTATGGTAAGGAGGTAGTTAAGGAGTTGTGTGTGGTGGGGGTATGTCATTTGGTTATTTATTTGCTGTTGATCTCTGCCCATCAGAGACATGGGGGCCAGGCTGGGACACAAGTTTCATTTACTTCTATGTATTTTGCTCCTTCCCTTTTCTAAAGATCTCAATTGTGGTTCATTTGTTTCCTGTTACACTATTCAGTACTTCAAATACAGTTGCTTTAGATTTTGATTTCCGTTGCCTAGAAATTGTTTGTTTGGCAGCCACCAGAATTTAACTTGGCAAAGCCTTATATGTCTTACCAGTTCAGATCCTGTGTCTCCGATCAAAATAATTATTTCCTTAGTTATAGCCATTTGCTTACCCAATATTTCTGACTGTATTCTGTAGGTAATTTTTAAAAATCTGCCAACTCATTAAACTCCCAAAATATGTATGTTCCCAATTACTGCTTTCTTCCCCATCATACTTCCAACATTTGCCATCTAGCTGAGGAAAACTTCTTCGAAACCTGCTTAGGGTATAAAATTCCTATGCAGACACTTCCAAGCAAAAATCCTAAATCTTCTGGACTTTGCATATTTGGGATCCATATAAATGCCCTCTCATTGTTCCCTTGTAAATTGCTTATCCAGTCTCTCTCCCCAGTCTTCTCTAACCTCCTCTGATTAATTCTTATAGTTATCATGCAGTGTCTTATATGCCCTCCTGATTAACCCTTTTTAACAGCATCTTCTGTTCTAGATTCAGCTAAAAACTGTACCAGAGCAGATCTTTCACACTGGATTCCCACATTCCTTTCTGTTTATATACTCTTATCAATCCCTAGTAGGGAGGCAGTATCTAGCCTGTAGTCCAAATGTCTTCTTGGCTTCATCCCATTCTGTTACCTTTCCCTCTTAGTATTTTGTTCCCAATACCTTGGAGCTTTTGCCAGTTTTTTTCTAATAAATTCCAGCTTCCTCTTGCCTATTCTCTGTATCCCTACTTGCAGTCATCCCTATTGGAAAAATCTCCTTTCTCCATTCAAGTGCTGGCTTAGTTGTCAGAATGTTTCTTGCTGGTTTATGAATATAATAATCTGTATGTCTGCTGTTCTCCTTAAAGATCTGCATCCAAAATGCCAAGATCTTGAATTTCCTCTCTGCTTCATTTTCATCCCTTTCCACTTGGAATTATAACCTTCTACTTGTGTTATCTATATGAACCTTAATTATGTAGCTGTAAAATATATCCCTTCAAATTAGGTAATCTAAAACACCTGGTTCTGTTGGAAGGATCGACTTATCCCACTTAACTCTTGCCTTTTCCTAGTTAAATTATGTGGACTCTGTTTATTATTGCCCTCAACTTCTCCTGTGGTTGATAAAAAAATATACCTGATCTATGTATAGAAGTGAAGGGAATAAAAACATTTTCACTCCTTATATCTTACTATCCATATTCATAAACAAAGAACTTTCAGTTTCGCAGTTTTTGTAATATCTTTTTAGTCTTCCCACGTATGCTTAGCTGCTATAACAGAAGCCATTTTAATCCATGTTTCATCTAATTATGTCCCAGTAAATATGGGTATTGCTGAACCAATTTGTGTGTGAGTATATAATTTGTCTGTAGCCTGTGTTTTGTCTTCATTAATTTTTATATCCAAAAAGACATGAAAATGTTTCCGTGACCTATAACACTGAGATGTCCTTTTATGGATTTTGCATACAAAATAATATCTGCAAATAAAGCCAACTTTTCTTGATTACCATACCAACTGTATCCATAAATGTTCAAGTCCATTATTTTCTTTGCCAGTGGCTGTAAATAAAAAGCAAATAACAAAAGGGAAAGAGGACACCCCTGCCTGGTTCTTCCTCTGTTCAGATATGGCTTGTCAGACAGGAACCCTCCCACTTTAATTTTCACCTACAATCCCTTGTATATCTTCCTACTCAACCGTGTATCAGATAACTTAAATGTTTCCATTGCCCTACTTGTAAAATCCCAGCCTACTCTGTCAAATGCTTTCTCTGCTTCAAGACCCACCAACATTAGTGGTATTTTCTTATATTCTGCTTCCCTCTGGATCATCATTGTTCTGTTAATGCTGTCAAATGTTTGCCTCCCCTCTACAAAACCACATTGATCCATATCTGTCATGTTTGGCAACACCTTTGCCATTCTTTCAGCTAGCATAAACACTTTTTATAATAATGGTTTAGGTATGTATATGAAGCTGGGTCTTTACTGCCTTTAGGTATTACAGCCACCACTGTTTTCCTCCAAGATGCTGGTGCTTCCACTCCTTTTAAAATACTGTTAAACAAAACCTTCCAGATCTTTAGCACGTTCCCTGCTAACTTCCAAACTTCCACAGGATACCATCTGTTCCTGGAGACTTTCTTGCAGCTTGATTGTATGTCACCATTTTTATCTAATTTCTTCCGGTCTTAACTGTTCATTGTTGGGGCTCATCTTCCTCTAACCTTGGCATACTTAAGTCTTCCATAAATATTTCTATTTGTGCTCTTTTTTGATTTCCATATTTCTCTGCTTTATACAGATTTTCATAAACCTTCCAAAATATGTGTAATGCCGTTACAGGGATCTCTGGTTATTTTTCTTGTATGCTCTCCTAAGTTTGGTGACAACCCCTTCTACTTTCTTTTATCCAAGTCATTGTGTGAAGTACTTTTGTGCTGTGGAGCTATTATCAAAAGACAGTTGCGTAACATCAGTCTTTCTAAATGCCTACATATTATCTAGATACTTCCTTATTTTTTTTTTAGTATTCTACAGTTGCACCTCTTTTATGAGATTCCCTTTATTCTGCGGTACTTTAACTTTTGGCAGCCACTTTAACTAATTCCGATCACTTCTTAACCATATAGTTTTCTTTTATTTATATCTTATTTTTAAACTCAGTGAGTGTGATAAAATGGAAACAAACTATAACATCTGGAAAAAATTCTGTCTTCCCATATAACTTTTGAATAATATCCACTGCCTATTCTTTAAATTCCTCTCTTTTTAACAGATGGGAAAGTGCCAGTCTCTCATTTTTATTTCATTACCCTGCATTTTTATCTTAGTTTTTATTGGTGTATGATCTAAAATAGTTATTGGATATGTGCATATGATGTTCTTCGTGTTTCACTGTTGCAGTCATCACACTTGGGTTTTCTGCCTCCAGGTAGCCCTCAGTCGGCCCGAATACCAGAGACTTAGTATTTCTGCGTCTGATGCTGTCTCTCCAGGAATGACGTCAGGTCATCAGGGGTATAAAAACAGGCAGTTGACACCATTACATTAGTCTTTCTTGCCGAGGAGCCCAAAGCAGAAGCAGTTCACACGAGTGCCGGTCGGCCACTACGTGAGTTTTTCGTTTATGAACTGAATCACCTTGAAGTCTTCTAAAGCTAAGTACCCCGTTAGGGATCCTTTTTTTTCTTGCTCTAACCAATGTCAGAAAAAGTTAACAATTGTCTTGCCTGTGGAAAGCAAATAACACACCGAGATTTTCATTCTTACTGGGTCACCTGTTTAGGCCCAGACCACGACGTACCTCGCTGTAGGTTTTGTGCCTTGTTCAGCGCCCGAACCATTCATAGTCAGGCCCTTATTGTCGTTAAATACTTTCGTTCTCTATCTCCATATTCTGAAATGGCTTCGGTAAGCCATCTGACTACCGATATTCCGAAAAAACATAAGGATAAAGACGAGACAGACCGCACAGGTCCAAAGCGGCCGACAACACTTCGTTAAGCTAGTCGCCAGTTCGCCGGTACTCAGTGAGGGGCACTTTCGCAGTCCCTGATTCCTGCTTCAATGGATTCGCAGGCCTCTACCGAGACCCATTCGGAGTCCGGTATGCCGCGAGACTCTTCTTCGACTATGGAACCTGCAGATGTCTCTACCTTGTATGGGTCCGGAGCCGCTGAGCAGGCTCCGGCTTCTGAGGAAGTTCTTTGCACTACCAATGTTCGATGCAAACCGACTTCAGTTCTGTCTAAAACTACCGAGTGTCTATGGCCAAAAGTACGCGCTACGCATAGAAAACTGACAACCAAAGCGCATGCACCTGCTCCCTTGCCACAACATCAAATGCTTAGAATGGCAGAAGACCTTATTATGCTGATTAGGGGGAAGTCTGCCTTCCCCTGCTAAGAGAAAAAGAGATCAATCCCCAGTAGCTTCAACAGGCCAAGAGTCCAACTCTGAGGTATCTTATTATGAAGACATGCCCTTATCTGCTTATGAGGATTCAGATGCAGAAGAATCCATTCCCTCTGCCTCCCCTCCAGAGGACTTTTCTTTTGGTGAAACCTTACATACTTTAAGAGAGCATTTCCATTGGGAATGCCAGGATTATCCTCAGTCCAAAAAGAGACTCAGAAAATTTCTAGATTTGCCACAACATAGGCCTTTAGCAATACCCCCAGTCCTGGAAGTTGGTGATGTCTTTATGGAATCCAGTCTCACTCCTGATACTTTACCCCCTGCTCCTAGGAAACCAGACAGGTACTACAGAGTACCTGTCTCTCTCAAATTCCTTTTCAAAAATCCTACTGATGATCCAGAGATCATTTCCCAGAGGCCTAAAGGTATCAAGACAACTACAGCTAAGAATCCCACCCCTTTGGACAGGGATTCCAGAACTTTGGACATATTGGGTAAGAAAGTATATACCTCTGCAGCTCTTGCCATTAGGGCTTTGAATTGTCAGGTTCACATGCTGAAGTACCAGCAACGTATTGTGGAACTTATAAAGCAAAAAGTAGCAACCTTTACAGACTGTGCAGAAAATAAAGAATTGCAAGTACTTATCCATTCTGCAAGCCAAGTCAGCAAGCACATTGCAAGTGTGGCTTTGACACCCTAGAAGCATCTTGCAGGGCAGCAGTCACTGGTTCTGTACTGAGAAGGCATGCATGGCTTAAAGAGCAGACCTTGCCAGACCATGTCAAAACAAAGTTATTAGACACTCCTTTGAACAAGGACAATCTGTTTGGCACCAAAAGCAGAAGAGGTTCTTAAAAAGATGGAAGAAAAAGCTCAATCTATGCAGACAGTTAAAGAATTCTTACATGTACAGCATCCTATATTCAGTAGGCATTGCCCCTCGAAACACTGGTCCTTTCCAGCCCCCTCCAGGCCATTTCAAACTAGACCAAGAGGAAACAGACCACCCAGACTACAGTCTCACGGTATGCAGAGATCTAAGCAATGGAGTACCCCTGCCCCCAAAGCAGGGAGTGCTAAGCCACCTCCTTATGGAAAGAACTCACAATGACTTCTCTACTTCACTCCCCACCTCTGCCCAACTGCTTGTGCCCCTAGAAGGAAAACTTGCCCTTCATGCAAAAAACTGGATGTCCATCACCAAAGATCGAGGAGTCCTTAACATTGTATCCCAGGGGTACAAATTCTACTTCCACTCTCTGCCAACCCCAAAAGGATTCCCAGACCTTTCTCCAGACCAGTGGGCAGAGGCACAAAAACATGTCCTATCCCTGCTTTCTATCAGGGCTATTCTACCGGTTCCAGCGGAACAGTTAGGTCAAGGATTCTATTCCAGACTTTTCCTGGTACCCTGAAAAGAAGGCTCTTGGTGCCCAATCCTGGATCTTTCAACTCTCAACACCTTCCTGGTGGTTTCAAAATTCGAAATGCTCACCCTGCAGCAGCTTCTACCGATGCTAGCCAAGGATGCCTGGTTAGTCACCCTAGACTTAAAAGAAGCCTATCTGCCAATCCCTATAAGGGAGTCATGCAGGAAATATCTATGTTTTGGGGCCGGAGCTATGCATTATCAGTTCTCTGCACTTTCCTTTGGCTTATTCACTGCTCCCAGAGTATTCACAAAATGCCTGGCTCCAGCCATTGCTTACTGCAGGCAGAGAAATATCCAAATTTACCCATACTTCGACGACTGCCTGATACAGGTGGACAGTCAGGAATTGCTGTTGCAGCACCTAACATTTGTATAAAACATTCTCTCATACCTGGGGTACACCATCAACGAAAAGAATTCAAAACTTGTCCCCAGTCAAAAGATTGTATTCCTGGGAGCAAGCTTGGACACAGCATCCCAGATGGCATTCCTCACTTCAGAAAAACAAGCTTATCTAACAGACTATTTCTCTCAAATGGCCACCAGAACCCAGCTATCCGCAAGGAAAATCCTGCAGGCCCTAGGGTTCATGGCCTCATGCATCCTACTAATTGCATATGCCAAGACTGCATATGAGGAAGCTTCAGTGGTACTTAAGGCTTTGGTGGCAACATTCTCAGGACCTGGAAACAGTCATTCCTATCATACCCTGTCTAAGGACAGAGTTTCTTTGGTGGGAAGCAGCGTGCAGCCACAACAAGGGACTGCCCTTTACTCAACCCCATGCCACCCAGACCCTAACCACAGATTCATCAGACTATGCCTGGAGAGCACACATGGACGGCAAATGCATCCTGGGCCACTGGAGCCCAAGTCAGATTCATCTGCACATCAACCAAAAAGAGATGCTAGCGGTGCAGAATGCCTTGACAGCTTTCAGATCCCTACTCTCTCCAGGACACCTGCTAATAAAAACAGACAACACCACAGTTATGTGGTGCATCAGCAAGCAGGGGGACCCACTCTTAACCACTCTGCAGATTAGCCATGGCCCTGTGGAACACGGCCTTGGACATGCAAATCCATCTGCAAGCTCAATTCCTGCCAGGCAAACAAAACTCACTGGCAGATGACTTGAGCAGAAATCTCCTAGACCCACATGAGTGGGAGTTGGAGCCCAGCACTTTCAACCTTCTGATTCAGAAATGGGCGACCCCAGAGGTGGATCTCTTTGCCTTCCCCTGCAACCACCAGCTCAGCCAGTTCTGCACCAGGAATCCTAACAGCAGGGCCTGGAAAGTGGATGCCGTATCCTTTTAGTGGGTAAATCTCTCAATCTATGCCTTTCCACCTCCGCCCCTTCTTCCAAGAGTATTACTCAAAATAAGACAGGATAGACCAAGGACAATTCTGATTGCCCTGGACTGGTCACACCAGCACTGGTACCCACTCCTGCGCAGCCTGACACCGGTGCCACCCTGGCACCTACACCAGAACCCAACCTTGCTCTCTCAGCAGGAGGGACAGATTTTGCATCCGCAACTGCAAACCCTAAATCTTGCAGCCTGGCTTATTCCTGGAATTCTCTCCCAGCATCCCTAAGCAAGCAGGTGCTGGACGTCATTCTTGAAGCCAGAAGACCCAGTACAAGAAAATCCTATGCTGATAAGTGAAAAAGGTACTGATCCTTGATTCAGTTTAAAGGAGAGGACACAACTCTGCCCTCCCTGCCTCTAATCCTGGATTACTTAGATCTACTCCACAAAGCCCTGTCCTTCTCCTCCATTAAGATAGATGCCTCCGCCATTTTGGCTCATTACAACACTGAGCCACCTCTCTTCTTGCACCCTCTTATCAAGCAGTTCTTGAGAGGGGCAAACAACTTAAGGCCACCAAGGAGAGCACCCACCCTTGCTTGGGACCTTAACTTTGTACTGGAAAAGCTCACCCCCCCCCCCTTGAACCTGCAGCATCAGCAGAGTTAAAGTTGCTCTCTTGGAAAACAGCCTTGCTTCTGGACATCACTTCAACTAGAAGAGTGTCTGAGCTACAAGCACTTATGGCTGTGGAACCCTTCATTATTTTCCATGCTAACAGGGTTTCCCTCAGGATTTAACCCTTCCTTTATGCCTAAAGTGGTGTCCAGTGTGGCTCTCAACCAATCCATCCATTTGCCAACCTTCTTCCGTAATCCTCAAAATAAAGGGGAAAGGATTCTGCACTCCTTGGACATGCACAGACAGCTCAGATTCCACCTTGATAGGACTAAGCCCTTCAGAATATCTGACCAGTTACTAGTTAGCTTTGCAATAGGGGCAGAGGACAAGGGCATTTCAAAACAAACCATTTCCAAATGGATAGCACATTGCATCCATGTCTGCTACAAGCACCATGGGAAGCCAACCCCTCAGGGGGACAGAACACATTCCACTAGGGCAACATCTACCTCTACAACATTTCTCAGGGGAGTCCTTACCAGGGACATCCTGGAAGCTGCTACCTGGAGTTTTGTACACACCTTTGCCAAGCATTACCACCTGCCTATCTTTTCCAAATCCAGGGCAGGTTTTGCAACAGCAGTCCTGCAAGACATTCTAGCCAGCTCTAACTTGTCTAACTCTCTTGTTGACTGCCTCCACCCTTCTTCAGGTTTGGGAATCTACCCAAGTGTGATGACTGCAGAAGTGAAACACAAAGAACATAGTGCAGTTGTGCACACTTACCATAAATGTAGATGTTAGAGTGTATTCACTGTTGCAGTCCTAGTTTCCCTCCCTCCAGCCCCCTGGTTTTTCTCTCTCTCTTTCTCCTCTCTATGGCTTTTACTCACCCCTTTCAGGGGTATTGGTATTTACTTTTTACTGGTGGTGTTTTCCCCCACCATCTTAGCTCCCTATTTGGGGGGCTCCTGACATTTGGGGCAAGAAAAACTGATGTAATGGCATTGGGGCAAGAAAAACTGATGTAATGGCATTGGCTGCCTGTTTTTATACCCCTGATATCTTTGGGCAGTGCAGTGGTGCAGTGGTTAATGCTGTCGCCTCACAGCAAGAGGTTCTCCGGTTCGATTCTCGGCTGGGGTGCCTTCTCTGTGGAGTTTGCATGTTCTCCCTGTGTTCACATGGGTTTCCTCTGGGTACTCCGGTTTCCTCCCACATTCTAAAGACATGCTTCTAGAGCGTTTCTCCCCGGACCTCTGCTGAAAACAGGATCTTTCCCCGTCAACAAATGTTAAACAAAAAATAAATAAATAAAAATAAAAATATCAGACCTGGAATGACAGCATCTGATGCAGAAATACTACGTCTCTGGTATTCGGGCTGACTGAGGGCTACCTGCAGGCAGATAACCCAAGTGTGATGACTGCAACAGTGAATACACTCTAACATCTACATTTATAGTAAGTGTACACAACTGTACTTTCCAGTGAAATATAGTTCTTATCTAGTGGAGCCCAGTAGTTGTACCTTGGGGAATAATATGTAAATTCTTTCTTTGGGTTCCAGCTACTAAATTTAAGACATCTGCAGTAAATGTAATTCTTCAAAAATCTGCCCTGTCTTGTTATATTTCCCTTCTAGGCCCCCTGGATATATCATCACTGTTACAAATCAAGTTCCACTCCCCACCTTTAAGTAATATTCCCTGCCGAAAGTTTTTTCTCCCAACTTTTTTTAAAACTCCATAAGAGCAGTTTTTTAGAATATAGGTATATGCCACTATAATATTTTTCTCTTGCCAATATCCCCTTACTACCACAAATCTGCCATTATTGTCTTTTTTCATTCTTCTGTCACTACTAGAGCCCTTCTACTGCCCTTTTCTTTTGCTCTGATATTCTGCTGAACATCCATCTTGAAATTCTTTCTTTGTCAAGTTCACATGCTCTTTCTTTCCAAATGTGTCTCCTGCAGCATTGCTATTTGCATGCTGCATTTCTTAATCTACTTCATTAGTTTTTCCTTTTTTCTCTTTACTAGCAAGGTCATTTACTTTCCAAAATAATATGAATAATGTAGTCATAAGAAGTTATTGTTCCCACCTATTATGCATTTGTTTTGAATGTGCATTTCCATCTTTTGTGTTACATGCGTACCTAGTGTTTGGCAGGTTGATCTTTTATACAGTTGCTTCTTGTCATCCCATTTAAACTTGTCACATTTTTCAAGAGTTTTTGTTTTACTGAAAACCCTCAAGCAAAAAAAAAGAAAATACTCCCATAACCTATTAACTTAGAACACACAAAACTATGTACTGCAAAAAATGAAGTTTAACCCTCCAGATAGGAAGAATTGTCCCAAATTGAAAGCTGTACCCACAGACATTAGGATGAGTAACCCTAATTTTGGGTTAGGTAAAGTGCATGTTACAATGTCTGCTTTCACTTGCACTGATTTTTTTATTCTTTTTTATCCCTTTCCCCTCCCATATATGAAAAACAGCTTCTGTGCACTCAGAAAACATTAACTTTTAGCCCTAAGAAAAAGTGAGCTGGTTATCTTAAATAAAACTCAATAAAACTTAAAAATAATAAAACTTAAAACTAAATTATACTCTGTTATATTAAATGCATTAAACTGTTAAGTCTGCTAGGGAAGCTGCCGTCTCTTATTCCCTTCCAAAAATTGTAATCGTCGTTTTACAGAACTGCTTGCCCTTGTAGCTTTAAAATTTGCATTTCCCTCCACAAAGAATGCTCAGAACTCTAAAGATTAATTGCTTGCAGCTGCAAACAGCTCATATCTATGGAATCTTAATCAGTAATGAGAAAGAAGCAAAAATCAGCTAACAACTCTGCATATGCATGAAGAAATCTTTGTCAGTTTCACTCAGCATAAAGCAAAATGTACAACTGCTTTCAGCTGCAGGTTTCTTGAATCATACTAAACATTTATTAATGGAGAAAAACAGTCAGTATTGCATATGCAAGAAACTTGGCACTTCTCATGGCTTGCATTTTGTCTTATTTTTCAAGTCAATTTGCTTACAAAACAATTGGTTCATTGTTTTTAGATTAAGCCAAGGCCATTAATCCAAATCCAGACATATAATGTAATCAGTGCACTTTACAGCCCATCCCCACCCCAGAAGCCCAGTGTCACAGTGTATTAACTTAAACTCGATTTTGTCCAGCTTTTTTCTCTTATTACATTGTAAAGCCTGTATTTCTTACAATTAAAAAAAAGTACTTGTTTGCTTTTAATCTTTATAACATACAACAATCACTAGAGAGACTGCTCTTCCCACATTCAAAATACCACTAACTGCATACTTCACAAAACTTCTTTACTGTATAATATTCAGTTTACAACATGACATTTTTATACGAATACTATTAAACTCAGAATTGTTTTTCTTATAGCATTTTTTCCTTTGTGTCCTTCTAAACATCAGTGACATAAAATGCGGTATGTGCTTTAAAGTCCACCCAAAAGTTTAACAAAAGTCCAATCTTTTATAGCCACTTTTTCTTGCAAAGCCATACATCACAAATGTGATCGATGCTTTATAATCTCACATTTATTCACTAATTTCAGTGTTGTTGGTAGTCTTCCTGTTCATCTCCATCTCCCAACACCAGACTCTGATTCAAGCCCAATGTACTCATGATTCTTCTAGTCCCTCTTTTTTTCCCCCATTTCTCAAGCATTTTCCTTTGGAACATTGGAAAAGGTTTCACTGGCAAAGTTTCTCTATGAGTGTTATTATCAGACGAGTGAAAAGCAGAGTCCCCTTGTTTTTGCTGGCTCACTTTTTTGTTGGATAAACGTTTGTATTTCCTCCTTAGCCTGTTTTTCATTAAAAATGTATTTGAGCCTGTAGGAAAATAAATATTCTGAAGACCGCTGAATACAGCAGCTTGAATCTCACACCTGCCTTTCAACATTTTCTGACCATTAGGATAAAGTTGCTTCTCTTCTGCCTGGTGTACAGTAAGATAATTTTCTACAAACATTCTGCCATTTCCATTTTTTAATATATTTCCCTTCTGCCACCTTTCCTTGCTGGTATGATTGCATCTTTACTAAGAGATCTTGGCTGCTTATTAGTGGCCAGGTTTGGTGCATACACACAATGTGACCTTTCAGTTAACAAATCCTGCTGTGGAATATCAGTCCAGTTGCTTATTTGTGCTTTCTTAAAATTAATATAGTTCCTTCCAATTTCTCTGATGCAGCAGAACATCTCAGACATTCTTTCTATCCCGTCTTCAATCACTACAATTTTTGAAACATTCTCATACTCAGCCAGCCTTATCTTCATTTTATCTTGGATTTTTGCAGTTTCATCAGTTCATTTGTTTATTTCAGAGTATACCTCCAACAGGCAAACGCTGGGTAATCCTTAAGAATGACAACATTTGGCAAAAAAAATATTTAAAGGAGTCCCAAAGCCAAGGCTAGAAGCAAAGCTGATTAATACACACAAATAATGTAAACATTTTCGAACAAAGTTCTTTGCTTCCAGCCTTGGCTTTGGGACTCATTTGTATATCTAGTTAAAGGTTCTATTTTTCTATTGCTTTGTTATTTGAACTGATGTACTCCTTCAATGTTTCATTTATTTTAATCACCTCTAAGTACATTTGATTTATTTTTTTCTCTAAATTACTGGAAACCATCTCTTGTACCAAAGCTAAGACATGAATTGCTTTTTGCTGAGTAGTTACAGTATTCTTTTCTGTCGGTGTTTTCTCTTCACCTTTTCTAGTTGATTTTTTTCCTGGTTCTCCAGATTTCTTCTTTGTTGTCATCCAGGCAGTGTACTACTTCTTCTTTTCATTTTTTTTGTGTGTTAACACTGGGAGAGCTAAAATTAAGGTTTTGATAAGTGTGCAGCCATCTTGTTAAGTTCCATCCATCCCCCTTATTTTTGTATAGTTTTTGTTGCCAGGGTGAGTGCTTTGATGTTTTTACATAGCGTTGACTTCTTTCACAGCTCTAGCACTCCTTTCTCAGTTGGTATGAAAGCTCTGAAGAGCTTGGAACCCAAACTGCTGATTTTTTTCAACTTACCTTGAACTGCCAACAGTTTGGTTGTAGTGGAAGGGGTCCTTAATCTCTGGAAGCTGGCTGGCTGTTATGCCCTCTGCTGGATATAACCCATGTAGCTAAGGCTACTGCAGCAGTGATCACTTGAACATCTACTGTTATGGCAAGTTTACTTGCATAACCGTAAGGCCTCATGCAATCTCCTTCAAGAAACCTAGATTAGATGAATATTTACAGATTGTTACAGACAAACCTGTGGACAGACCTGTTTTGGCTTCTAATCCTATGGGAAGCTAGCTAAGGGTGATGCAATCTCACATTTCTGTAATTGACTCTGCTCACAGAAAACTTCAAAGGAGCATTCTGAGTGCATCTAGGACTGAGCTTTCATGGCTGTTGCCTTCCAGACCTCACTCTACACTGTCCACGTGTTCATACCTCTCAACCTCTTAGCACAAGAAGTCTGGACAAAGCCAAAAATAATGGGGGGGGGGGGACAAACACCCAAAAATAAGGTCAGATTTTTAAGTATTGCTCTTATAAACTTAAAGTTGCTAGAATAAAAGGTGTTGCACTAGCATGCATTTTTTGAATGATACGAAGTCTGAAACTCAAATGTCTGTTATTCTTCAGTAGCTTCAATCCTCGATGATTTGCCAAAACAACTACAAATTTTATGAGTAACAGACCAAAAATATGAGGCGAAAATCTGGACAGTTGAGAGGTATGCACCTGTTCCCCTCTCGTCCTCCATAGCCCTTTTGTATACCTTAATGTGGATATAGAAAAGCTGATGAAGGCTTTAATTTAATTTAGGTTCTGTTAAAGAAGGGTGTCATCTCTTCCCCCTGTACTTCTAGAGTGACTAGAGAGATTCCAGTAATCCCTTCTCATTGCATGGCCTGTTCATTGAACCTATACTGAGTAATAGAAGAATCGAGGCTGACATTTTTGCCACAGGTACCTTAGCATTAGTTTCACCCATAACTTCACTGACAGAGCAGTGGATATTTGTTGTGTATGCATTGATTTTATTTGGTGTTGATGGGTAGTAAGGCCTGGAGCATCATTGCCATCAGACCTGATGCCTCCTCTGCTAAGATCGACATTGAGGGATGTATTGGAATCATGCAGATGACCAGAGGCTTAGAATCCATTTCCTTGACCTCTGTGGCTTCTGTTTTCACAGATTCAACAAGAAGCACTCTTGCATCTGATTGGAGATAGGCAAAGTATTGACACCACATTTGCTTTTCAGTAAACTGCACCAGGAGTCACTTTTTATATCAGTTTGTGCTATGGACATCCATAATTCCAGACAGAGGAGCGGCTGACTGAAGGGTAAACACCATAAATCCACATTACAGTCTAATCTTTTGTCCTCAGGTTCTCTCCCATTGAGTTTTCTAAAGAAGTGTACTTGCAAAAGCTCATTGACTCCCCAGAAGAGTCGTTCACTCTGGGCATTAGCATAGCTGATTGACAGCAGTCCCCAGTATCATCTCCTGACAACCCCTAATTCAGAGCAATACTGAACATGATGTGTAAGAAGGGATCATAGTCATTAACCTAATTTTTCTTTCCAATAAAATCCCGCAAGAATCCCTCCACTTACCCCTGGTATCTTATTTGATGAGCCTTCCGCAGCGAATGTGGTTGCAATGGACTTGCAGAGAGCATGGCAGAGCTCAGTGTAGTGGCTTCCTTCCCAAGGAGACCAGGCAAGAACGGTCATTTCCTTAAGGATTGTGAATATTCGGCAAAGACGCAGCTAGCAGACTTTATAGTGGTGGCTGTGGCACATAAGAGTAGCAACCAGCCAGAGCAAGTTGATCCATTTCACAGCTAAGAAATCTAGGGCCATAGATTATGGGAAGCAGATTTGTGCATCCATTGTTGTTTCAGTCAGGTAACAAACTGCCTATCGTGTGTAATTGGATTCCAGTGTGAGCTGGCTAGTTTAGATGAGCCCCATATTGCAGAAGATGCCTCACTCTGAAATGTGTACCAAGTTGGGGTCACAGGTGTGAACTCTGTTAACAATTTACAACATCTCTATGAGCTTTGCGTGTAATGCAATAGATAGTGAGAGCCATGTATAAGTATGAATGGGTCATGTATTGTAGTACTGTTGACAACTTCAAGGTGTCCTTCACTAGTGCCACTCCACAAGGACCAGCCTCTTGAGTCCTAAGGTGAATGAAATGCTCTATATAAAAAAAAAACAAAAAAAAAACAGAGCAAGAAGGCAAGATGTTTACAGCAGTCGGTGTCAAGATTTCTACCTCTCGGCGGAGCCTGAATGGCTAACTGAAGGCAGCAAATTTTGGAGCTCCACAAACTAGTATTAAATTCAGGAAATTATATTGTCTATTTCTAACAAAACCACTACAAATATTTAGTTAATGGTCGTCTTCTTCTTCTTTCAGCTTTTCCCGGTTAGGCATCGCCAAAGCGTATCACCTATCCACTCATGATTGGCAGTGGAGTTTTACAGTGTCGAGTTGCTAGCTCGACGCCCAACCTTCCACAGAAGGCACACACACACGCACTCACTCACACCTAGGGCCAATTTAGAGTGTCCAATCCACCTACAGCATGTGTTTGGGATGTGGGAGGAAACTGGGGCACCCGGAGGAAACCCACACGATCACAAGGAGGACATGCAGACTCCGCACAGAAGGCACCCCAGCTGAGTATAGAACTGGAGAACTCTTGCTGTGAGGCAGAAACTCTAACCGCTGCACCATTTAGTTAAACGTCTAAAATAACTAAATACAAGTTTTGGTGGATTTTTACAATAAATTTCGTGTCAAATTACTCAGGAGTCTATACACAGCAACTGGAGAGATGAGTAATCTGAAGAATTCTCACTCTGACCTGACACTAAAAAAGGAACTACAACTGGTGACTACCACATTACAAGAATGATCAACAAAAATGGATGATTTTAAGGTTAATCTACAGAATCTAAAGAGAACTCTCAGAAACAAACAGAAGTCTTCAAAGAAATACTTCAGCAGCATCAAAGATAACAACCATTGAAACTTCTTTGTCTGACATTGATGGAAGGCTTAAGGAAGAGGAAACGGTTTCTCCTAAAGCAAAATACCTGGCTCTCCAACAAAGTAGATGACCTAGAGAATAGGGAAAGAAGGCCAAACATCAGGATTTTCGGTTTACCTGGGAAAACAGAAGGAGGGGACATAATATGTTTCTTAGTCATGAATTCCAGAGGTTCTAAATCTTAAAGAAGGCTTTTCCTTTGGCATAGAAAGGGCACATCTTGCTTTGGGAATAAAACTTCAGCATCAACCTCTTCATCATCCTCTGTGCCACCAAGATCAATTATAATAACATTTTTATCTTTCATGAACAAAGAACTGGTGTGAAAAACAGCATGGAGGAAAAGCCCTTTAAAATACAATCAGAATCTAATAAGATTCGATAGTGACTACTCCACTAAAGTGCTGGAATAGAGGAAAAAGGTATGGCCACTAATAAAAACTTTAAAACAGAATAATATTAAAGCCCAAATAGCCTTCCCTGCAAAAATAAAGACACTGCACCTAAGTAAGATGAGAACCTTCAACACTCTTGAAGAAGCCCTTCAATTCATCAAAAACATCATAACCATCTCAGAAGATATGGAATGGGCATCCCCGTCCTTGAAGAGAACCACTGATAAAAATGGTTAGATTGTTGTCAAAAAGAAGCAGAAGAAAACTGAATCTAAAGTACCTACATCTGTAAAATCTCTCAAAGTATCAACTGCAACCTAATTACTAAAATCTTTATAAGTGGACTTAACATGTTTCAAAACATCCAGTCTCATACTTATATATATCAGTTGTATAAATAAAAAGGTATGTTCTTATATTTCTTCACACAAAATTTACTAATTTAGATATACACTAGTTAAAACCATCTATTTCTAACATTTCCTTCCCTTTCCTCTATGGGTCATGTCTCTTTTATGTTTCTTTATATCTGTTTATTTATCTTTCCTTTCTTTCCTGCTTTTAAATATGTGTTAATAATTATTTCATACAGTTGATCATACAGTCCAGTAATACTACAGTTATAGAGTCCTATTTCATAGCCCTGTAATAATCAGTTTCTTGATCTCATGCTTATATGCTTACCTAAATATTTCTTTTTATTATTATTATTAAACAACTTATAGTTATTTCCGTTGCATCATCTGAGCCCTAGTCACTAAAAGAAATTCCCCTTGGATGTATTAGAATGGTATATTGGCATTACAGTGTATTTTTAGGTGGTATTTCCGTTGTATATAAGGTAATAGTGAATGATTTCTGCTATAAATTAAGAGCGCACCGAAAAGTGAATGCTATTATTTCACTAACATGGGGTGGATCTGATTATGGCTGGTCTGAATGAATTTTTTTTTTTGAAAGGGAACTCGCTGTTAGTCCCAGTCACATAGCGGTGAAGCACTGCTTGGAACAGAGCCCTGATGTTTGTTTTGCTTACAGTTGAGAGATGTCCAGTCATATCTTAATGAATGGGCTTATACGTGGCGTTGAGATGTACTGCAGTGTGTAGTTGGATTTGGCTGGATGAAATGATAGTCGGGTGAGTCTTGTGTGCAATAGATTTGTAATTTATTTAGTTCTCATGGTACGAGGATTGCCGAGCACTTTAATGGGAGAGAGTTTCATGAATGACGAAATCCTGGCGCTTTAATGAAAAATAGTGAATAGCTTAAGCCAAATGGAAATGGTGATGCTGTAATGTTCGACGTTGAAATGTGTTACGGATTGATTGCTGGAACTGCAGGCTTGCTTGTTCTTAAGTTGAGGAAGGGATGTTGATTGGTTGTATGATATATGGGGAGCCTAGTACAGTGGCTCTTTGGTAATGATTTTGGTAATGATTTAGGAAGTAAACAAAAAGGGAATATACTGTACAATGACGTGTTTACTCACAGTAAAGTGTTTGAGCAGGGAAATGAGAACTCGAGAAGTTAATCTGAAGCTTTCAAAGTCTCTAGCTCTCACGAGCTATATATTCAGTTATTTCCTTACTTTTAGTTGCGGAATATGTTTAATGTAACTATAACAACGAGTAGGAGATGTTGTGATTGGCTAACAGATTGCTCATAGCTCAAAGAAGCACGAACATATCTGTTCATAGAAATGGATTGAAATGCTCTATATGGTTATATCTATTTGAGAATATAAAGCTAACACAGTTTGCTGTCTGAAACATCTTTAAAACCAATAACATTAAAGTAATCTAAGCATTTAGTATTCTGTAAGCACATGATAGCCATATATACAAAATTGCAATGCTGTATATCTTTTGTAAATACAACTGCATATACTTCCTCTGAAAACCTTTCTTTAACATAACTATAAATGCCTGCTAAATCATAATCAGAGTAATGGTTATATTTATGTTATGGATTAATTTATACAGTTTCTCTCATCTTAATGAGCAATATTTGGAACTGTATGTTTGTTTGTTACAGGAAATGATAATCATCAGAAATATGTGTTGTGTTCCAATCCAGTGTGACTAAGGCTTTAAATAACTTGTGTGTTTCTAACAAGTCTTTATTATATCCTATATGGAAAGGTATGTTGATACAAACAAATTGAGTAAGTTTAAGATTCACTATAATAGAATTTATATGTTTATATGTTTAGATAGTAATTATATAATTGTTAATGTATATAAATAATTCTGCTTCTGAATGTTTAAAAGTAGATAATAGTAATTTTATTAGACTCCTTTAATAACTAAGAATGTATATATGGAGCTTAAGTGAATGGAAAATGAAGCTAGAGTGATAGTTCATCAGATGTATCTATCTGTTGGACTAAGAATGTATTCCATTCCATGGTGGGTAGGGTTTAATGTTCAAACTAGTTCAATGTTAATTTTTACTTTAGTTTTTAAGACATTAATTTCACCAAGCCTGACCTATACTTGTTGATTACTTTAGTGATAACATATTACACTGATATATTAAAAAATTAATTTGTAAATATTCATCTATATGTGGAGGGGATGGTTCCAGATAAATATGACTCTTCAAATACTTCTTCAGAATAACTTGTCATGGATCTCTCTTTTATTATCTTTAAACATTAATGGCCTAAATAGTCCAAGTAAACAATCTAACTTAAGATATCTAAAGTTAAATAGGCCTCGAATATTTTTTACAGTAAACTCATTTCAAAAAACAATGATAATTTCATTTGGAACCCAGGTGATTATATGACCTTAGCATGCTCTAAATTTAAATCTAAGAAGAGTGGAGTAATAATTTTATGGAGAAATAATTCCTTAAACCTTGAAATAATACATAAGTATGTAGATAATGATGGGCTTATAGCTATAGTCTTAGTGAAGTTTAATAATAGGTTGTGGACATTAAACTTATACTGGTTTCCTGGTATTGGGATAGGAACATTTAAAAAACATTTAGACCAAATCATAAATATTTCTAAAGGAAATCTAATAGGGGGGATTTTAATTGTATTACTGATACTTCTGAAACTACTAATAAAAAATCTCCATGTTTAACAGCTACTGCAAAACTACTAAAAATATGGACCAAATATTTAAAATTGAGATGTACCTTTACTGCTGTTGATAACTCCTTGTTTTCCCATCAAGATTATAGATTTGGTACTCAAACCAGAATAGATAAACTATACATATCTCAAGATCTTCAAACCAAAATTACTTCTTTCTCAATAATCCCATGTCCTCTATCAGATCACAATTCATTATTTCTAAAATTGCAAATAGAATTCCCTCGTACATTACAAAAATCAAAGACTTTAAGCAATGATTAGTGAATGAACTTAATTACTTCTTAGATATAAATTACAACTCAGAAGTAAATATAGTAATGGTTTGGGATTCACTAAAGGCTTATATTTATGAGAAAGCGATTGGCTGGTATAAAAATAGACTCAAGGAATGAGAATCAGAACTACAAGAACTACAAAGGAAACTCGCATTATATAAATCCAAAAAAGTACTTTTAATTCAATTGAGAACAAGAAGGCAATAGAAGAATTAAACAAAAAATATAACGAAATATTAAATCATAAAACTAATTTAGCCTTGGAAAGGTTAAAAATAAATTCTTATGCTACTTCCCCAAAATATTTGCATAATTTGTCAAAGTTAAAATGCAATCTAAAGCTAATTCTATTGTTAATATTCTACATGAAGAAAAGCATAAGAAGGTTTCGGAAATAGGAGATATATTAGAGGCTTTCAAGTGCCATTACAGAAATCATCGTAAAAAATAAGCATAATAAACTAGATCATTTCAATTTAGAAAATATGATCGCTAATATTAAATCAATCCATGAAAACTTAAAGGAACTTACAAAAACCTATTACACACAAAGAGGTTACGTATAAAATCAAATAAAGTAAAACTGGTAAATCTCCTGGAATGGATGGTCTAATCTCAGAAATTTACAAATTATTTCCCAAAAATCTCTTTGTTACATAAAACATTAATTGAAATTCAAACTCATGCAATAATTCTCCCTTCATGGAGATACTCTTTAATACCCATTTTAAAAGAAAACAAAGATGCTAGCCATTGCTGTTCATATAGGCCAATTTCATTACTAAATAATGACTATAAAATATTTGTCCATCCTGGTAAATAGATAAAAAATCAATTGTATGAAATAATCAACGACCAAACTGGATATATTCAAAATAGATATGCACACGACAACATTAAAAGAATATTGACTTTAATTGATTATTTAAAGAAAATATAGAAGCCTTGATAATAGGACTCAATATTGAAAAAGCATTTGATTCCTTAAATTGGGACTATTTAATTAAAATTCTAGAAGCATGTGCTTTTCCTCTCCCCTTTATTACATTTATTAAAAAAGTTTATGAAAATAACTTGGCCTATGTTAAAATAGGACCCTTTACTTCAAAGGCTATACAAGTTATGAGAGGTAGTAAACAGGGATGCCCAATGTCACCCATTTTATTTGCATTGGCTATAGAGCTATTGGCTATATTAATATGAAATAATCCAAAGATAAAAAGGATTAAATATAGTTGGCCAATATAACTCTGAGATCATGTTCTTTGCTGATGATGTACTTCTTACACTATTGAATTCAAAAGAAGTTTTAGATTAACTAGATATACTGATAGAGAAATTTTATAAGATCTGAGGTCTTCAATGCAATAACCAAAATCTAAATATTTATTATTAAATAAAAAAAGGACATACAAGTAGACAAGAATAATATCATAAGAGAACAAGTCACAACAATAAAATATCTGGGGATAGATTTGTTTGAGAATATACAAGATATAATGAAATTTAATTATAAAAGGGTTATGGATACAATAGATTTCCTAGTGAACAAATATAATAACTTATTCATAGTGTTTGAAGATAGACGACAGCTGATTAAAATGGTTCTTCCTAAAATTTTGTATATAGTACAAGCTACTTTAATTCCTGAGAAAACCTATCGTAAGAAAATAACATCATTACTGCTAAGATTTTTATGGTATCCTAAAAGAAATACATACACATCCTATCAGACAATGGGATCAGGGAGGAATACATTTTCCAGACATTGAATCCTATATGAGCTACAGTACTCAGAACTGTGATTGAATGGATTAACCCTAATTATACATCCAACTGGAAATTATTACATACAACTATAGTATTAAATGAAAGCAAATTATTTAAAAATACTATTATATTTAAGAATAATATATTATGGTACTTATTGTGTTTAAATTTACAATATAATATAACTAAACTAACTAGGTCAAATTCAATAAGTCATTTATTTGATAATTTTACGACGTTTATAAATATGAATATGGAATTAAAGCTCTGGTTGACAACATTAATTCCCTTCAGCGTTACTAAAAACTTTCCATATAGAATTCATAGAGACAGATTCATCTCTTGGGAACAGAAAACTAATTTGTTGGCTCCAATGCATAAAAAATCAAGAAGTTTTGGATATACAATATATGATGTCAACTTATAAATTAAATTCCCATGAATGGTTAATGCTTCAGAATATTTTGACATTCTCCAAGGATCTGTGTAGGTTAATAAATAACTCTCCATTCTCAACTCCACCTAAATTTATAAGTAGACTGTTTGAAATTATATATAATAATGAGAATATGAAGAATGGAACTTCATACTTATATAATTTAATAAAAAACTACAAAACATTACTCAAAAGAGCATATCGGAGCAGTTTAGTAATGAAGGATATCCGATTCAATTAACCCCAGAAAATAAATCAAACATACTACTCTCAGTAAAATTAACCTCTTGTTCTCATTATTGAAGAATATTTACCTGGAAATTCCTCCATAGATCCCTTTTTAACTCCTGATAAAATTTCAAAAATCAATTCCTCTAGTAATGGATTATGCTGGAGATGTCAACAGTTTGATAAAGCTGATTGGTCTCATATTTTCTACGAATGTATAAAAATTAAACCTTTTTGGGAAAATATTAATAATTTTATGCAGGCAGTCTATACAGATAATTTTGTCATGACCAAAGCTTTAATATTGCTGAAATTGACTGAAGGTGTTTTTTTAAATGGAACTAACCTCTGCGTTCTCTGGACAATACTAGCTATAGCTAGGAAATGCATAACGAAGAGGTGGAAGTCTACCACAGTACCTTGCAGAGAAGAATTTCTATGTTTATTGAAGAAGCTGGCTTTAATGGAAGTTAAAACAAAATAATTAAGAAGGTTTCCTAAGCTATTAACTAATAATCCTTAGGAAAAAGTTTTGTCATTGATTGACACTTTACAAATGAAACCTCCTCTTGAAACAATTACTTAAGTTATTTAACTTATCATTCATTTACACGTCAGGCTGAATGTAAATTTGTATATAGTTAATTTTATGGTACTTGCATATTATCACAACCACATTCCAAACAGCTGGATAATACGTAACTGCCGATAGCAGCTTAGTAACTGTATAATCGAAATATTGACAATTCGTCTGTACTTTTAGGCTTTCTCCCCACTTCTTGACTAGCAGGATGAGTTCTGTTAAATAAGGAGCCAAATCATTTGAAGTGTGTGATGTGGTGTGTGTGGGGGGGGGTGTCACAGGGCAGTCTTTGACCCTGTGCTGTATTGCAGGAAAACTCTCCCAAACCCATGTGTGTACTCCAAAAGTAACTGCTCCTTCACTAAGAATGAATGAACCAGACGCAGTCTTTAATATGTTGCCCTATAGAAAGTGCAACGAATTTGGGTCTGATTTCACAGCCTGTACAAGTGTTACCTGTGCTCTGTTCAAATGTTCTTTGTTGGACTTTCTTCAGAAGTAATTGTGGGGGGTCATTTTCACTTTTTAGTTTATCTTATTTATGGGTGAAGAGCTGACCATTCTGTTCAACACACTTGTTGGCTGGCACTCTGCTGAAGTCAGCAAATTACCCTTCTGAAGGACAGCTTATTTCACTAACAATTAACACTATGGAAAAACAGTGCATTCTGTTACAAAATACCTCACGTTACTGATACATCGGTGCATAATTTGTGAAAGAAGGAGAAACTAAAATGTTGGAGCAACTAAGTATTAACAACAAAACCGCTGCAAATGTTCCCCCAGGCTGGCCCTAGCATAGCCAGTCACCATTGCCTGGTAATTCTTTCACAAAGCCAAATATTATGCAGTCAGGCATAAACCACCCTGAATTGCTATAGGCAGTTACGGATTATCCAGCTCTTTGAATGTGGTTGAGATAATACGTAGGTACCAATTTTTTTAATTAATATGATTGTATATTGTAATAAGTATTTATTGTTTGTTTCTTAATCAAAATAAAATTATCTTAGCTTAAAAAAAAAAAGATTTCTACCTCTCAAAAAACAGTGTCCTGAATTTAGAGAGGACCCAGATAATGGGGTTCAGATAAGGCCAGCAGCATGATTTCCAGTAACATTCTGTCAGAGGCTGACGTGATCACATTCTAGAATGGGTGTCACCATCATGGCAGAAGGAGTCTGCAGAACCAGGAATTCCACAGCAGTTCTTCACAGAATCAGTGAAGGATTGCCCGACTGTCCCAATTTAGAGGCAGTTGGGAGGGAGTGTCATGTATTCTTCCATTAGCCTGTGGATGGCCAACATACAGGACAGATGAATAAACATAGTCGTATCTACAGGCTATACAGTACTCTTTTTTTTTTCAACTCTGCCCTGGATGCTTCCTGTCCTGTCAGAAAGATGTGGTCATTGTAGAGTTCCAATACCTAAATCATTTGACCATTCCAAGAGGTCCCATCAGACTTGAAAAGATCCATTCTTTAAGTCCCCACCCCCCCACTCCAAAGTAAACAAAATACTTAAGACCAGGTTTAGATCTCCGCTGACAGCAGATTAAACAAAATTGTTCCAAAGGTAAATTTCTGGATGGTCATGGAGTAATGCATCCTTCCATGACTAGATGTGATCTTTGGACTTCTAAGATATTTATCTGCAGCTAAAAATTGCCAAGGAGTCCAGCAGGTTCTTATATTTTTGGGTAGAAGCCAGACACTTCCAATTTTGGGTATTACCATTTAGTCTCACAATGGTCCTCAGAGTGTTCAGCAAGTGCATAGCTGCATTTACAGCGGACAGTGAATGACTGGAACCAAGGTATTCCTTGCCTGGATGATGACAACCTTGCAGTCCCCCACTCTAGAGGCATTGGTAGAGGTGAGAGTCTGTAGTATGTCTATTCCAGTCCTTGGAGATCACAGTGAATAACACACAAGCACTGGTATTCATAGGGTGCTGCTTGCACATATTGTCTGCAGAGACAATATGTGCAAGCAGCACATATTGTCTCTGCAGACAATATGTGCAAGCAGCACATATTGTCTGCAGAGACTTGCTCTCAAAAAGTGGAACTCTGTTCTTCAATTTCAGATACAGACTCTTAACAGCATTCTCAGAGGTTACAGTTGCCTTGTGTCTTAAAGTTCTAGATTTGATAGCAGCTACAGTCTTAATGTTTCCCTTTGCCAGATTTCACAGGAGGGTCTGGAGTGTGGACCCTATTTAAACTTGTTAAAAAAAAAAATGGCAACAGAAATCATCTGGCTTTGTGGTGCACTACCCTAACCTATATTTATTCCCCCCATGCCCCTAGTGACAGTCAGCACAGATTTATCTGCCCTCTAATGAGGGAAGCATTGTTAAAGGCATACAGTTCAGGGGATGTAATTGCAGAGAGAGACCAAGGTGCATATAAACATAATAGAAGTTACAGCTTTATTTTTTCGATGTTACAAACCTTCAAAGACTCTCTTCCTGGGATGTGACAGCCACTCACACTAGCAATGTGGTTGTGATACAGTGTACAGACAGAGAGAAATGCACTCCTCCCATGGAGGAGCACGCCTGTGTAAGGAGTATATGGGAATGGAATATTTAATCTGCCATTTTCTGGATATCCTCCCTTATTCCTAGACAGTCTGATTGCTTAGTGGATTTGCTCATTTGCTGCATTTTGATAAACCATGTGTTGCCCTTAGCCTGGTGGGGTGGAAACTGTATTCTGTCATTATTGCAGGCCTTGCTGCAACCTTTTTGCTTTTCCAGCTAGCATCAAATGCAGCAGCTGTTTCTTCTTTTCACCATAGGAGGCAGATTGCTAGGTATGCTGTAGTCAAGGAATGCACCCCCCCACCGACCTGTCCGCATTTTCTTTTATTTATAAGTTCAGCCAGAAAATCAAATGGAACAAAGCCAGGGTTATCTAGATAGCCCCATTTTGCAGCTTTCAAGTTTGGTTCCTTACTGTTTTGATCAAATCTCCAAGCCTCATCCAGACCTTTTATCTCTGTACCTAACTATGTGGTTACTCCAGTTCCAGTAATGTCAAGAGAACCAGTGTACCCACTTAGAGTAATCCAAATCCTAACTTTCCACCCAGAAACATTTTACTAATGTAATATGTACATGCAAAAGATCAAGATTTTCCTTTTGGGCAACTTCTAGATGGTCAAACCCTTTTTACAGCTCAAGTTCCTTCTGTTCTGTACTGACTTATCCTTGTTTTTTTATTCTGGGTTGAGCTATTCTTAACTAAATGTATACCTGACATCCATGTCCGGGATTAAGCCATTGTTTGTGCACTTCTACCTACTGACCCTCATTACTCTCTTTGATCAGCTGGCCCTTTCATTTCTCATATGGGAAAAGCCCTATCGAACCCATATGTTCACTGACAGGCAAGAGCTGATGGCAGGGGTCACCATAATGGCAGCCATCAGGGCTTTTTGATATCTTCATCCCCAATGGAGCTTCTAACCTCTGTTGTGGCTCCCTTGAGCTCCTGTATGCTCTACTTACCTTGAAAAAGAGTGCATGCTTCTACAAACATTTTATTTCTTGGAGATGGTTCTGTGTGGTGCACTTGCTTTTGGCAACTTGGACTCAGCAGGCCTGTACACTGCAAATGCAATAGCCCATGTTTCTGCTGTGCATCATCCATTTCGGAAACCATAGTAGCTTCCATGCTGCTAGTCAAACATTGGTTGGCTGAGTCACAGTCAAAGCCTGTGTCACAAAAGAAGACACTGCCAGGACACCTCTCTGGAAATTTGTAAATAGTTGTATGTTACCTTTGAATATCGAAATGATTTGTGTAAGATATTTGTGTTACAACTGTATTAGAGCTGTACGTTGTGTATATCAGACTTGTGCGGCCGCGGTGGTGCAGCGGTTAGCGTTGCCGCCTCACAGCAAGAGGTCCTCTGGTTTGATCCTTGGCTGGGGTGCCTTCTGTGCAAAGTCTGCATGTCCTCCCTGTGGTCGCGTGGGTTTCCTCCGGGTGCTCCAGTTTCCTCCCACATCCCAAAGACATGCTGTAGGTGGATTGAACACTCTAAATTGGCCCTAGGTGTGTGTGTGTGTGTGTGTGTGTGTGTGTGTGTGTGTGTGTGTGTGTGTGTGTGTGTGTGTGCCTGCCTTCTGTGAAAGGTTGGGCTGGCAACTCAACACCGTAAAACTCCACTGCCAATCATGAGCAGACAGGTGATCCATTGTGGCGACTCCTAACCAAGAAAAAGCCGAAAGAAGAAGTTGTGTATATCAGACTTGTTTGTACAGAGTTGTGTGTTGAAAAGGGGTTGCAAAATGCTTCTATTTAAAATCGATCCACAGTGTGCCCTACTGGAAAAGAACAGAAATGTGCATGCACTATTGTAACTGTGTAAATATATATATTTTAACAGGAGAAACTGGGATACATGAGGCTAACCTCAGTCTAGTAATTTTAGAAAAATAGCTGAAATTAAATTACTTTATGGCAACAAGGAGATAGTCTGTGGCGAGAGGCTTTCTTGTCTTGGAAGTGTTTTATTGTTTCATAACTTCCAGCATTTGCCAAAGATCTGAGGAAAAGCCCTTGTCTACATCTATTTTTACAGGTAGATGCTAAATACTACCAGCTGCATAGTTTAGATGTTTTCTTTATTTATCTGAGACTGTCCTGCAATGTTGTTTTAAATATTTCCTGTGATTTTGAACTCTGTCACTGTAAATGTATACTGAGTATTTTCTTGTTCTTTTAATATTATTATTATTATTATTATTATTATTATTATTATTATTATTATTATTAAATATATTTAAACTTTTAATTGTGCCTGATCTGTCTACAGATTTTAAGTTCTGAGAGTACTTGCATATTTATTTGACACTGTGGGCTACTCCTAATAGCCTTGCTCTTCGCAAACTGCCATTTGTATTGATAGTAGCTTTACACAGTAAGATTGGACACCCTTTGTTAAGGGCCTTAAAGTAGCTGATAAGGAGGGGCTGGTGGCAGTGATAACTACCTTATAGTCTGGGCAACAGGGGGCATAGCTAGTAAACCTGTGCCAGCCTTTCCCAGGTGTGTGTGTGTGTGTGTGTGTGTGTGTGTGTGTGTGTGTGTGTGTGTGTGTGTGTGTCAGTCATCTCCTTGGGCAGAGACACAAAGCACTGGTTGACAGAGAGGGTGGTGGAGGTCTGGGGTTGGCCACCCAGCTGAGATCTCAACTCTATAGCTGTGCCAGTGGGGAGTCTTATTTGTGATCTGGAGAAAGGAGAAACCAGCCCTGGACTGACTCTGGTCTCTGTGTGCTCTTAAGGGAAATTGCACTCGATGCAGAGAGCTGCATCTGGAAATACTGTGCGTGTACCTTGTCATCCTCCCAGTGCACATCCCTGGCTGGTGCCACTGGTGAGGATTGAGGCTCCTTGATTACTGTTCCAGTGGTGGAGCGTCACAGCCTCAACCATTTTGTACCACAGGGGGTGAACCCTGCCATTTTTAGTCTCTAAAACTATGTGAGACCTTACTCAAAGGCTCCTTTCTACTTAGATCTCCAGTAAAAGAAATTGAATTCCGTGGAAGAAAACTTACTTTCCCTTCTTTTTGACCCAAGCTCTGAAATGTAGTTAATGTTTCTGTTGTGGAAAATGCCATTCTTGTTGAGCATTACTTCAGCTAGGTATGTTTTGAAACTGCAGAATTTAGGATCAAAAGTACTTCACTTCATGTGGTAGAAAGGCAAAATGCTGTTGCAAACTAACTATTTATTTATGTCTGAGATAGCTACAGAAACTAACCTAAATCAATCTATCAATCTACCAGTATTCTTCCCTAATTACACCAATAAAGGAGGTTTTTACACTGGTTAGATATGCATAAACGGATATATTTTTAACTGGACAGTGCAAAGCATTTCTGAGATGAAGATTAGCATTTCATTTGTTATGAAAACAGACTGGGTCTAAAAGTTCCAAATGTTGCATTGTGTAGATGTCTTTTGGACTGAATTGTTTTTGTTTACCAAAAACATGGAAAAGAATTGCAGACTAAACCAAAGGTGCATTCAGCCAGAGCGGTGATTGTCACACAGGCAGTCTTTAAAATTGTATTGCTTGATAGTGGGCTCTGTGGGTAACCTAGATAGGCAGGGCCTTTGGACGATTTGAGTTGTAAGTGGCTAGCTGATAGTCATCATTAGCAGCAGCCCTCTTTTTACCATTTTCTACATTGGGTCATGGTATTGTGTTGACTGTCGTCATCTCTCTCAATTCAGTACCACACACCTGCCTTCTTCGACACTTGTGCCTGACTGTTGCAGATCTTCTTTCACACAATCCATCCACCTTTTCGCTGGATGTCCTTGTTTCCTCATATCTTCTTCTTGTCTGTCCCAAATCTTCTTCACCAGATTGTCTTCTGCTTTTCTGCATGTGTCCAAACCACCATAGTCTGCTCTCTGATCTTTTCTGCAATTGGAGCTTCTTTGGCTTCTGCTTTTATGTCCTCATTTCATCTGTCCCACAGTGTGCATCCTACGACCCTTCTCAGGCACCTAATTTCCATGTCCTGTAGCTTCTTCATCTGTTCAGCCTTTACTGCCCAGGTTTCTGTACCATACAGTAGTACTGGTCGCACCACTTTCTTGTGCACCTTATTTTTCAGCTTCTTTGGTATTCTTCTGTCGTAGACTACACCTGAGACTCTGTGCCATTTGGCTGCAGCACCTCTGATTCTAGCTTTGACTTATTCATTCAGACATCACTTCTACTCAACCACCCCTCCCAGATACTTGAAGCTATTTACCTGTTCCACTATCTTCCCTTCTATCTCAATTCTCAGCTTCTTCTGATTTCCCCAATTTACTGCCATTACCACTGTCTTTTATCTGTGCTAAGTTTCATCATGTGTCTTCAATTTTGCATTCCATTCCCTTATCCTTTGCTGAAAGTTTTTGTTTAGAGTTTGCCTGTAATGCTACATCATCTGCATACATCAACTTTGTTCATCTGTCCCCACCAACCTGTTTGCTAATATAATCCATCACCAGTATGAACAGTAGGGGCTCAGAACTGAACTCTGGTGCATACCCACTCCCACTGAGACCGTGTGTGAGGCCAAACACTGTTCGTACTTGTCATTAGGTCATTGTTCATAGCCTGCACTAATTCCATCAATGCTTCTGGGACTTCAGACCACCACAGTACCGCCCAAATCAGCTTTCTTGGGACCTTCTGATATGCTTTCTCCAAGTCTAGGAATCCCCAGTTTCCTTATCTCTAGCTGCTTCTCAGCTGCCTGTCTCACTGCAAACATTAGGTCATTTGTGCTACATCCTGATCTGAGTGCGAACTGCTTATCACCCATCTTACTTTCTACTGCTCTGCATATCCATTTATCAATCAATTTCTCCAGAACTTTCATGTAGTGTGATAGGAATTTGATGCCTCTGTACTGCTCACAGTTGTGGATGACCCCTTTGTTCTTGTACACTGGCATGAGCATGGTTATTCTCCAGTCTAAGGGGCTAGCTGATGTAACCCAGGAATTCAAGGGGTACAATACGGGCCACATGTATTTCTCCAAGGTACATGAGGTTCATCCGGAATCAGTAGTGCATGTTAATCAAGACGTTGCTGTTAGGATTCAAGGTTTTTGCACCCTACCACCTGCCTTTTTTTTCCCCAGATCACTCCCTTGTGTTTTTTGACCTGCACTTTTCACCTGGACTGTCTGGCTAAAGATAGATCAGTATGCATTATGATGCTTTAGGAGGGGCAGACACTGTTCTTTTTGATGCAGTTGATTACTATTGTGCTGTGTGTAGCATTCTCTGACACTGGTACATATACTCCAATTTCAAGAAATGAAGTTAACATTGCATACAATAAAATTGACATGGCACTAAATGAAGTTTTTCTAGAACACAAGATTTCTAAAATTGCTTATGATTTTTTTAAGGGTCCAAAAACCAGTAATTCCTACAATTTTTGGTATTCCTAAAATCCACAAGGATATAAAAAAATCCCCCAGTAAAATCCCATTGTGATTGTGGAAGGCTCTAAAACATGTCTTTTGGCCATTTTTATTGACAAGTTTTTCAAGCCTATCTTTTAGAAACAGTCCCACATATTAAAAGACTCTTGGAATTGTTTAGGGAGGCTTACACTTGATCTATGGAGTGAAAAGGTAGGTTTTCTTATGTAGTCAACTTATTTACAGATATACCTATGGAAGAAGGCTTGAAATTGTTTCATGAAAGTTTGGTCAACCATGATTTTTCTCTCGCCTGCTATGATTAATTTAATTATGGAGATGATATCCATGGTAGTAGGGGGTCTACCTGACACTACTGACGCGCTAAAACACCGAGGCCAAACACTGTTCGTACTTGTCATTAGGTCATTGTTCATAGCCTGCACTAATTCCATCAATGCTTCTGGGACTTCAGACCACCACAGTACCGCCCAAATCAGCTTTCTTGGGACCTTCTGATATGCTTTCTCCAAGTCTAGGAATCCCCAGTTGGACTCTTTCCTTATCGACACCACAAAACCGAAAGTTCAGAAACACGAAACGTCACATACCCAACAAACCACAATCCAGACAGTCAACAAACAAAACAAATCCCCTGTTCAAAAAGCACACACACAACACAAGCACACCAAAAACCTTACAAACCTACACTGAACCTTACATACACAACTGTCTATGCACTAACCTTAACCCAAACCCTAACCCTAAGATGTTCATCATGTTACACTGCTGCAGTCATTACACCTGGGTTATCCTGCCGTCAGGCGGTCCCGCAGTCGGCCAGAGTTCCAAAGTTCTGGTCCGGCGTCGGTTGCCATCACCTCTTCCCCGACGTCCGTGCGCCAGGGGTACATAAGATGCATCAGACGCCATTTTCTTCAGTCTTTCTTGCCACACGGTGCCCGAAGCAGAAGCAGTTTGCAAGTGCCGGTCAGCCGACTCCTGAGATTTTCAAAGTCGAATTTCATATCCAAAGTCTTCAATAAAGCTAAGTACCCCGTTGGGGAAACTTTTTTCTTGTCTCAGACCGATGTCAGAAAAAGTTAATAATTGTATTTCTTGTGGGAAGCAAATACCTCATAAGGACTTCCACTCTTACTGTATTCCATGCCTAGGCCCTGATCACAATGTCACTAGTTGTCGGTTTTGTGCTAGATTTAACAAACGCACTATAAAAAGACGTTTTGATTTTGCTTTGCACTACTTTGGCTGAAGGTTTAATTATACCATGCTGTCGGATCAACCGACGACCTCAATACCGAAAAAACGCAAAGACAAGGATAAAGACAGGCATCCGAGGTCCAAAACTGACAACGAAACCTCTTCTAGGCCAGTCACCGGTTCTCAGTGAGGCGCTTTCGCAGCCCCTGACACCCGCTACCTCAGAGCCACAGGCCGCTTCCGACTCCCACGTGAAGACAACTAGGCCTCTGGAAACTCAAGGTATTGGGCCTATGGAAACTAATCCCTTAGATGGGTCTGGAGCCGCTGAGCAGGCATCGGCTTCTGAGGGTGTTTTCAGACCTTCACAACTTACCATTAAAACAACAGCCAAGACAAAGATACCATTAAAGACAAAGAAACAAGTACAGCATTCTCCTGGACAGTCCTGCATGCCTAAGAAACAGATGCTTAAAATGGCCGAAGACCTCATTACTGTAATCAGGGGTTCCCATCCCCTTCCTGAGAAAAGACCTAGGCAGGATACAGACTATGATTCCTCTGATCAGGTTTCCATTTCCTCTGATTCCTCCAGACCAGGGATACTCTCTACCCCCCTATGAGGACTCTGATGCTGAAAATCTATCCCTTCAGCCTCTCCTTCTGAGGATTATTCTTTTGGGGAAACTTTACATACCATGAGGGAGCATTTCCATTGGGAAAGTCAGGATTACTCAGAATCCAAGAAAAGGCTCAGGGATTTCCTTTTATTGCCTCAGCACAGGCTGCTGGCTATTCCGCCTGTGCTAGACATTGTGGATGGTGTGTTCTCTGAATCCAGCTTATCTCCTGATTCTTTGCCCCCTGCTCCAGCCAAGCCAGACAGGTACTATAGAGTCCCTGACTCTCTCAAGTTTCTTTACAAAAACCCTTCTGCTGATCCAGAAACTATTTCCCAGGGTCCAAAAGGGGTTAAGGCTTCCATTACAAAAAATCCAGTACCCTCTGACAGAGATTCCAGAGCTTTGGATAGATGGGGGAAGAAAGTATACACTTCTGCAACTTTAGCAGTAAGAGCTTTAAATTTCCAGTTTCACATGCTTAAGTACCAACAATATTTAATGGTCAGTTAAAACAGAAAATGCTTGCAAGCTCAGAAGCTCCTGATTGTAAAGAAATGCAGGATTTATTGCATGCAGTTGAACAGGTGGGAAAACATACTCTGCAATGTGGTTTTGATTCTTTAGAATCCTCTTGTAGAGCCGCAGTTACAGGTTCTGTGATTCGAAGACATGCTTGGTTAAAAGAACAGAGTTTACCTGCTCATGTTAAGGCAAAATTATTGGATGCTCCTTTACAGCATGATACTTTGTTTGGTGTTAAGGCAGAAGAAGTGTTAAAGAAAATGGAGGATAAAGCTAAATTTATGCAAACAGTCAAGGATTTCTTACAGGTACAGCCACCTTGGTTTAGCAGAAATTGGCCAACAAAGAATTGGTCCTTTCCAGTGTCAGACAGGCCACAGAGAGGCAGATATAGATGCCCAAGAGGCAGATCTCAACCCCAAGGCTCAAACAGACGACAGTGGGGCACCTCAACCCCAAACGGAAGTGAGGACAAGTCTCAACCTTACAGGAAACGGTCACAATGACATTCCCCTTCGTATGCCAAGCACGTCCCTTTTGGAAGCCCCCTTAGGGGGAAAACTAGCACTTTTTTCTCAAAACTGGCAAACAATCGCCCAAGACAAATGGGTTCTGAATATTGTGTCTCAAGGTTACAGGTTCCACTTTCATACTTTACCAAGTCTAAAAGGAATGCCAGACCTGCCACAAAATCAAGGTCATTATGCACACTACTGATTATAACAACAGAATGTCTAATATGTTGGAAGACAACGATACATATCAAAAAGTTAGTAGAAATGAGATTAACCAAGCTTACACTAGGATCGATTGGTTGTTGTATGAATTTTTAATGGATGGGAGAATAGATCAACAAACTTACAATTTCATCTCAGTTGAATTTCCAATTACCCCATCCATATTTGGAATTCCTAAGATTCAAGCAAAGACAAACCATCCTCCTTTAGATCCTCCTAGTGTCAGCTAAAGGGTAAAGACAGAACCAATAGCTGCCTATATAGATTTCAAGTGCAAGCCTATTATGAACTCTATTCCATATATTTTAAAAGATTCTTGGCATTGTCTTGACATTATTAGGCAATTCATGACCACCTTTGATTAATATCATATGACGAAATTACAGTGGCAACTGTTTGGACTCAACATTGTTAATTTAGAAGCGGTAATTCCTCATGAGCAAGGATTGAGATGTTTGAAGCATGTTTAAATAAATACAATGAGGAGAATGTCTCTGAAAACAGGATACTTACTGAAATGCTAGAATTAGTACTAGAAAACAATTTTCTTTCTTTCAATAAAGAACTTTTAGACAAATCATCATGGGGGCTAGATGCTTATATATGCTAACTTGGTCCTTGCTTATTGGGAGTCAGAATATGTTTTCACAAGCATTTATTGGAAAAAGTTCTGTTATATTTACGCTTTTAGATGATATCTTAATTTTTGGAAAGGAACTGAAGACTAATTCAATGAATTTATTGACTTTTGTGTAAAACAACTGAGTTTTTAAGATTCACTAGTCATGTCTTTGTTAACAACGTGAATTTTTTAGACATTACACTACGTTTGGATGACAACAAATTCCAGTCAGGGATTTATAGAAAGAAAACCTACCTAATTCTTTTACATTTTGAGAGTTGTCATCCCACGCCAAAAAAAGAATTTAGTTAAAGGACAAATGGTACGTTTGTCTAGAATTGTGAGTGACGAATTAAAATTTGAAAATGAATTAGAGATACTTATAAATATGTTTTTGGCTAGAGGATATCCGATGAACTTTATTCAAGAAATAGGTAGGGAAATTATAATTAAAAGGAATACATCATACAAACCTATCATTTCCCTAGCTACTAACATTACTACAAATAAGAACCAATCTACCTCAAGACATGATACTTTTATTTTACCTTTCAACAATTGTTCTCAACAAATTGTTACTGCTATGCAAGAAACCTGGACTAGTATTACAGATTTAAGTCAAGACTTAAGAGAAATAATAGGTAACTCAGTTAAAATAACTTTTAGTAGAGGTAGAAATTTAAAGAATCTATTTGAACAGTACAAGAATTATGAAATGTTTAAAAACTCTAAAATGAACAAATGTGGAACATGCCACGTCTGTAGATTTATTAATGATGGCCCGTGATTTGTATATTCACAATTATGTAAAGACAATTACATGTCCAGGGTTGTGCAATTGCAACACTAAAATGGTGGTTTATGTTGCATCTTGCACAGCCTGTAATGCCTTTTATGTAGGTAAAACTATTAGAAAACTCAAGCAAAGAATTAGTGAACATTTACGAGATATAAAAAAGCACAAAACAACTAGTGCTTTGTATAACCATAGTACTATTTGTTCCAATTTCAAAAAATTCATATTTTTTATTATTGACAGAATTTACTATCAAGAATTTAGTGGTGGTGATGAAAAGATGATCTTAGAAGCCAAGGAATGCTTGTGGCAACTCAGATTAAATGCCACAGCCTTGCCTGGAATTAATGAACAGATCTCGATATCTAGTATATTAAAGCTTAGATCTCAAATTATATAAATTTGTTATAAATATTAATTATTATTTTTATATCATATTATATTATACCTAATAAATATGTATACAAAAAAATTTTTTAAATACAAAATGTTTTTTTTAAAAAATGAATTTTTTAAAAAATGAAAATGAATTTTTGAATAACTTCGATAACTTCTTGACATTGTGAAAGTATTTGATCATTTTAACAAGATTATTGATTAAGAACATCTATTTTATTATACTGTTTCATAGGCATAATATATATATGTATATATTATTATTTTTACACATATGTTACAGTTAAATGAGTTTAGTATTCGTATTTTCTATGCAACATGATTACAATTCAAAATTTCTGACTTTTTTGCATAAACATATAAAAACAATTTTCCTAAAAAATTTTCCTTAAAAATTTTCTAAAAAATTTTTTTAAAGTGTTACTAATTATTAAACGTATTCATTATTATTATTATATGGTATATATATTATGAATCAGTTGTTTTAATAAATTACTATTATTGTTTTTATATGTCTTGTTATATACCATTATAAAATGACATGTATAAAAGCAAAAACACAAACATTCATTTATATTAACAAATATTCATTTATATTACTTATATTTATATCTATATTTTTTATTTTATTCTATATTTTTTATTCTTTATTTATATTCAAATATAAATTGTCACATTGATTAAAAACATTTGGCTTCATATTTAAATATTTAAAGTCAGTGTTAATGGTAAGCTGACTGCCTTTCTTGATTTTACGTTTGTTTTACTTTAATTCTGGTTGTCTGTTAATTAAACAATGTAGCAATTCTGAGTAACAAGTATTGTTAATGAGGTGCAATTTAGGTTTTTATTTCACTATATAATGAAGTTAGTGGTGTACAATCATTACTCTGAAGATGCCCTGTTTGTCAGGGTGAAAGCGCTTAGTCCTTTTTGTTTTAACTATTATGTGCGGAATTGTTGGTGCTCTTCAATAAAGGATTGTTCTTTGCCAGGATCCAAGGTTCGTTGGTGTTCTTGTTATAAGGATTTTACTCAAGACTCTTCCTGGTCCCCAGAAAGGACAAGGCCTGGAGGCCCATACTAGACCTTTCAATTCTGAATACTTACCTGGATATTCCAAAATTCAAAATGTTAACATTGCAGCAGCTTCCACCCATGCTGGGCAAGAAGGCTTGGCTTGTTACTCTGGACCTGAAAGAGGCATACCTGCATGTCCCTATCAGACAAAATTGCAGAAGATACCTCAGATTCAAAGCTGGTACAATGGACTACCAATTCTCTGCACTGCCCTTTGGCTTATCTACTGCGCCCAGGGTATTCACAAAGTGCCTGGCACCAGTAATTGCATTTTGCAGACAAAAAGGAATTCAAATATATCCATACCTGGACGACTGCCTCATTCAAGCAGAGACAAAGGACATTCTTCTACAGCATCTGGCGTTTGTAAAAAGGTTGCTAATTTTTCTAGGGTACACAGTAAACGAAAAGAAGTCAAAACTAGTGCCCTCGCAACAGATTATATTCCTGGGTGCCAGCTTAAATACAACGGCCCAGATGGCTTACCTCACGCCAGACAGACAAGTTCAACTAACTCAATATTTTCAATTACTGGCAAAAAAGTCCCATCTCCCTGCAAGAAAAATTCTGCAGGCCCTGGGATCCATGTCATCCTGCATTCTACTAATATCATATGCCAGACTGCATATGAGGAAATTACAGTGGTACCTAAAAAGTGTTTGGACTCAACACTCTTACAGTTTAGAAGCAGTAATACCAATGATTCCCTGCCTACAACAGGAGTTTCGATGGTGGGCACAGGCATGTCTCCTAAACAAGTGTCAGCCTTTTACCCAATCCACAGCCAGGCAAACTCTAACAACAGATGCTTCGGATTACGCCTGGGGAGCACACATGGCAGGAAAATGCATTCAGGGCAAGTGGACCACAGACCAGATGCATCTTCACATCAATCAAAAAGAGATGTTGGCTGTTCAAAATACCCTAACAGCTTTCAAGGACCTTCTACATCCAGGACAATTATTACTAAAGACAGACAACACCACAGTAATGTGGTACATAAACAAGCAAGGGGGCACTCATTCTTATCCCCTATGCAGGAAAGCCATGACCTTGTGGAACACAGCTCTAACGTATCAAGTTCACCTGCAAGCACAATTCCTGCCAGGAAAGAAAAATACTCTGGCAGACGATCTAAGCAGAAATATCATGGACCCTCACGAATGGAAATTGAATCCACAAATCTTCAGCATGGTAACGCAAAAATGGGGATGCCCAGACATAGATCTTTTTGCCTCCCCACTGAATTGCCAATTACAAAAATTCTGCACAAGGACTTATCACAAACAAGCATGGAAAGTGGAAGCTCTCTTGTTCAGCTGGAAAAACCTAAAAGATTATAGCTTCCAGCAACTGCCTCTCCTTTCAAAGGTACTCCTAAAAGCCAGACAAGAAAAAACACAGGTGATCCTGATTGCTCCAGACTGGCCACACCAGCACTGGTACCCTATCTTAAGGAACTTGGCTCAAGGACCACCATGGATTTTGCCTCAAATTCCACACCTTCTGACTCAACAAAACAATCAGATCCTGCACGGTCAGCTCAAAACCCTAAACCTAGCTGCATGGCAGATACATTAGCCAAACAGGCAACACCTCTCTCTAAAGCTGTTATGGATGTCATTTTGGAGGCCAGGAGGCCTAGCACCAGGAATGCATTCTCAGAAAAATGGAAGAGATTCTTTGCCTGGAACCAGGCTCAAAACCTTGACCCTCTTGTTCCAAACATTCCTCAGATTTTACAATACTTAACTGAGATGCTGGATAGAGGCCTATCCTTCTCATCGATTAAGATCCACGCCTCTGCCATTTCAGCACATTACAACACGGATCCTCCTTTATTCTCTCATCCCTTGCTAAAGCAGTACCTCAGAGGGGCTAAAAACATAAGACTGCCGCGGAGAGCACCAACACCGACTTGGGACCTCAGTTTCGTTTTGGAAAAACTGACCCTACCACCTTTTGAGCCACCCAACACAGCCAATCTAAAATTTTTATCATGGAAAACAGCTCTGCTTCTGGCAGTAACTTCAGCACGAAGAGTCTGAGCTACAGGCATTAATGGCAGTGTAACCTTTTATAATTTTTCATCAGGACAGGGTTTCTTTAAGGACAAACCCTACCTTTATGCCAAAGGTGATATCTAGTGTGGCTCTTAACCAAACCATCCATTTGCCAACTTTTTATCCAAACCGCCAGAATAAAGGGAAGAAACTGCTGCATTCTTTGGACATACACAGGCAGCTACGCTTCTACTTGGACAAAACAAAAGCTTTCAGGAAAACTGAGCAACTGTTTGCAGCATATGCTGCAGAATCACAGGGCAAGGCGATCTCAAAGCAGAATGTATCCAAATGGATAGGACACTGTATTCGTTACTGCTACACACAGCATGGAAAATCAGTCTCAAATACCATTAGGCCACATTCCACCAGGACAACAGCCACTTCAACAGCCTTTCTCAGAGGAGTACCCACCAAGGAAATTTTGGAGGCTGAAACTTGGAGTTCAGTGCACACCTTTACCAAGCATTATCACCTGCCTCTTTACTCTAAATCCAGAGCAGGATTTACCACTGCAGTTCTGCAGGGCCTCATAGCCAATCCTAACTCTTTATAGACCAGCCACCCAACCTTAGCTTTGGGATTCTACCCAAGTGTAATGACTGCAGCAGTGTAACACGAAGAACATAGTACAGTTTTGTACCTACCATAAATGTAGATGTTTGAGTGTTCACACTGCTGCAGTCTAGGTTACCCTTCCTCCATCCCCTGTGAACTAGCTGGACTTATCTATACCCTTCTATCCTATACAACCTTTGTGGTGTATTTGCTTGTAACTGAAGGTATTGTTTTTATTTTATATGTATATTTTTTATTAGCAATATGTATTGCGTACCTATTGGGGGCACCTGACATCTGGGGCAAGAAAAACTGAAGAAAATGGCGTTGGATGCATCTTATGTACCCCTGGCGCACTGACGTCGGGGAAGAAGCGACGGCAACCGACACTGGATCAGGATTTTGGATCTCTGGCCGACTGCGGGACCGCCTGACGGCAGGATAACCCAAGTGTAGTGACTGCAGCAGTGTGGACACTCGAACATCTACATTTATGGTAGGACAAAACTGTACTGTCAGTTACTATCGCACACTCACCTAACCCACGCCCTAACCCTAACTCACTTAAACCCCCAACCCTACAGACCATCGCTATCGCACACTTATGTTACCTGCAACCTGACGTCCGTCACTACAGCATACTTACCCATTAGGGGTCGTTTGACATGTCGAAGTTCTCAGCGTCGGGATTCTCAACTGTCAGTCATCTTCATTGTCGATCTTCCGGTGTCTGTCTTCTCGTCATCGGCGTTTCAAGCTTTCGGCGTTATCAGGTAGACCCGGTAGTGGACAACCAGTTTTATATTTTTCAGAATTCCAAGATGGCTGTATACAAATCAAGAGCATAACTTCAGCTCTCCCAGTGTGAAAACACAAACTAGGAAAAGGGAGCGCCATTGAAGATGTTTTTTGGTATAATTCAGTTAATGGCTACACTGGGTACACTAACTTGACAAAAAAGGAAAAAAAAAGAAATTTGTAAAACCTGAAAGAAAATCAACCAGAACTGTGGAAAAAACACTATGAAGGATTCTGCAGTTGTTCAGTAAAAAGCAGTTCAAGCTTTAGCTTTGGTTCAAGAGATGTCTTTCAGTAATTTAGAGGAAAAAAATAAATCCAATGTACTCAGAGGTGATTAAAATTAAGGAAACACTGAAGGAATACATCAATTCAAACAATAAAAGGCTAGAAAAAATAGAAGTTGTTTAACTGGCCTTTCGGATGAACTGATAAAACTGCAGAAATCAGAGGTTGACGTGAAGAAAAAGGTGGCTGAATATGAGGTTTCTGAAGAAGTGTTAGAAGACCAAGCGCACAGAGAAAACCTGAGATTTTCTGCAGTACCTGAGAAACTGGGAAAACACTGTATTAATTTTATGAAAGCACAAATAAGCAGCTGGACTGGAATTTCACAGCAGAAGTTGTTAATTGAAAGGGCACGCTAAGTGTATACTTCAAACTTGGCCATGAGAAAAGAGCCAAGACCTATACTAGTAAAAATGCAGTCATACTAGCAGAAATAATTGATCCTTACAAAACTGTGGCATAAGGGCAGAATATTTATCCCAGCAATCAGGGAATGTTGAAAGGCATTTGTGAGAGTTAAGCTGCTGTGTCCAGCTGTCTTCAAAGTATTTTTCCTGGAGGATCAAAGTCATTTGTTTTATGTAGAACAGCTAAGGAGGAAATAAAAAAAGTTTATGCAACAAAAAGTGAGTCAGCAAGCAGAAGGGGACTCTACTTTAAGTTTCATAGATAGACTTTGCCAGTGAAGCCTTTTCCAATGTTACAAAGGAAAATGCTTAAGAGAAAAAAGCACAGGAATTGACTAGAGTCTGGTGTTGGGAGATGGAGATGAAAAGGGAGAAGACCAGCAGCTCTGAAAGTAGTAAATAAATGGAAGACTATAAAGCATCTTATCAAATTTGCGAAGTATGTTTTTTCAAGAAAAAGTGGTTGAAAAACACTGGACTTTTGTTGTTTTTGTTAAACTTGTGGGTGTACTGTAAAGCATATACCTCACTTTATATAATTAATGTTTAGAAGGATGGGAAACATGCAAAACTAAGTACAATTTTTGTGCTTATTAGTGTTTAAAAAAATTTCATGATATAAACTGAATGTTGTATATAGTAAAGCAGTTTTGTGTAGTGTGCAGGCAGGGGACTTTTAAATATGGAGGAGACTTTTCAGTGACTGTTGTATGTGTTAACTAAACAAGTAGGTGGCAGCCTCCAGACACTTGATGACACTGTTTGTTTTTGTCAAGGGGAGGTCATGCCTGTTAAATTTGGTCAACTTCTTTGAGACAATCACCAAGGCCATAGACGAGGGGAAGATGGTGCACACCACCTACCTTGACCTGGCCAAAGCCTTCGATTCCCCACTTAGGTATAATAGATAAACTCTCTCAACTAGGCATCGGTCCATAAGTTACCAGATGGGTAGCAAACTGGCTCACTGATAGAACCCACCTAGACAAAATAGGGGAAGCCACCTCAAGTAGTAGACCCGTAACAAGCAGTGTACCCCTGGGATCAGTCTTGGGGCCTCTGCTGTTTGGGATATACTTCTTGGTGGTGCAGGCCAAATCTAGTGGACTATGGATGACCAAGTTTGCAGATGACTGCAAGCTGTGTGCTGTCATTTTTTCCCCTAGTGATGTGTACATCCTACAAGAGGGTCTCACCCAAACAAATGACTGGTGCCAGAAACATGGCCTCAAACTGAATGACAAAAAATGCATCATCATCCCTTTTGGGGAGAGTGACGTCCCCACAAATGATCACATTGATAAGTCCTAAGCACGCAATCAGTCATAAGGGACTTGGACACCCAGGTGGATAGCAAATTGACTTTTGGCCACCATATTGCCACCATTGTGCATAGCTTTCTACATGGCCCACCTCATTAGTAAGGGCATCTCATCCAGGTACAAGGTAGTCATAACATCTCTGTATTCCTCCCTTATAAGACCCATTATTGAGTATAGCACTCCTTTTGGCATGTACCTCACAAAGCACATGCAGCAGCTGGAGAGACCACAGAGGTTCTTCACCCAGAGAATTCAGGGCCTCAAACATCTACCCTACACAGACAGGCTAAAAGCCCTATCCCTCTACTCAGTCTCCTACAGACTCCTCAGAGATGACCTCTGTTTGGGATACAAAGCAATCTCAGACCCCACCCTAATGGGACTGCTGCATATCCGCAAGTCAAGCTCCACTCGAGTAACCCGCATGTGTGACCTCAGCCTGGTCTGTGACATGAATAGGACTTGTTGGCAGGACGGATTTGTGTCCCAGAGACTCCCCCTTTTATTGAATAGACTCCCTCTCCACGTAAAGCAGAGTACCTCATTAACCCTTTTTAAACGCAACCTGGATAACTGGATGGGGAACAGAAAATACACCCCTGGGATTCCAACAGTGGCATACGGTGCTGACATGTTGGAACATGGGCTAAATTCTTGGCTAGGCTGATAAGGGCCTCAGGGCCAATAGCCTTGTAACATCCTATGATCATGTGAAGTACTACTTTTAATTATAAACAATATAGGTTTTACAGTATAATGAGGAAAAAAGTCTGGACAAGAGCGAGTTTAATGTTCATATGCTGTGATCTTGGGCTGCTGGGGTAGGGTGTAAAAGTACACTGATTATATTGTATGTAGAATTAAGATACTTTCTCCTTTTATTTTACAAGGGTGAATGTCTAGATTACTATGTTTGGCTTAAGGTGTAAACAGGTGTTTTGGTTAGCATGTAGGCTTTAAAAAGAAGACAAAGTGATGAATGCCATAAAAATGCTAAGCTTCTTATGACTGCAAAGATTAGCTTGTTTTTCCCCTGGCAAATTTTCAGTGGCATCGAGATGTCAGCATTGGGGGGCAGCTGTGCATTCTTTTCTGAGATAAATTTACAAAGACTCATTGCGGAGTACATTTCCATGGAGTAAAGCTTTCTTGCTGGTGCATGCAGTTAACCTTTAGAATTCTGAGTATTTTCTGCTGATAGAAATGCAAAATGTAAAGGTACAATGGGAAGCAGTTCAGTGAAAAAAATTTATTTTGAAATTATGGGAAGTGAATAAGAGGCAACAACCTCCCTAGCAACCTTAATACTTTAATGCAGATATCCTTTTATTCTCATGTTGCAGTATTCCAAACATTTAGTTTTTGTTGTCTTACTTACCCGAATGTCTGGTTAGTATACAAAAGCTTATAGTCACTGCTGGGTACATGGGACGTCTGACATTGACTAAGAGAACATCGCCCCTAAAAGAGACTTCTGCACGTACCAGACCTCAGAACTTCTCTGCCACCAGTTGAAGGTCAGCTGTTCCTGCTGTGCCAGCCATCTGATAGTCTTTCCAAAGACAAGTACCCCGTTAAGGAGGTTTTGTTCTTTTGAGTCACTGCATGCCTGTGCAGGTTTATGTCATCCAGAAAGGGTAATTGTAGGTGCGGTCATCAGATCCCTTATAAAGACACCCACGAGCTTTGCCTTTTTTATTTAGGGCATACACATGACCATACGTCCTACTCCATCTGCCAGGCCTTTGTTCCAAAAACCTTGCGCAACTGTATGTATGTGTTGAACATTTACCTGGAAAATCAGCACCTTAAGCACTTAGCTTTAGCTATGGAGGGGCCGTTCAGTCCACTCATTGAGCCACCAAAGAAAACACCAAAGTTGCTAGGCCTGAATCTGTTGCTGCACCTAATCCACCCAGCATCCCTCCTGTGGCCATCTGTCGCCACCAGTACAGATACAGCGGGTCCTGTTGGTGAAGCCACAGAACCCAGAATGGAAGGCAAGTCCTCTGAGGTAATGCAGATGTCATCTACAGATGCCAGGGGTGAACCTCTGTTTGTACCATCTGCCCAGACAGATCCCTCCACTACTACACTTGTTACTGAACCTAGGCATACCTTGGCCTCAACACCCAGTAGGCCTTCCCTTAAAAGAAAACAGAAAAAAAACATGTTTCTTCTACTGCAGAAAGACAGTCAGACTGGCAGGCCTTTTCTCGGAGGCTTTTCAGTGCCTTTATGGCTCTGAGGCCTGCTGCGCCCTAATCCTTCCCAGTAGCTCCTCATGTGATAAGCCCTAGGCCTCAGGCCTTAGATACGTCTCAAGCTGAAGTGGAGGACTCCTCTGATTCTTCTTCTTCAGAGGACTCTATCAGATTTCTCCCACCTTGGTTATGCCTCCCCAGAGGAAAAATCTGCAGAAACAGATTCTCCAGGTGAGGATCTCACCTTTGGGAGACCATTTCCAAAATAAGGGAGTATTTAAAGTGGGACTCCTCTGAGATGACAGAAGTTCAGAAAAGATGCTGTGAACTTCTTCAAATGGACACCCTTGCTCCTTCAGCTATGCCCCCAGTCTTGCCAGCTTTTCTGGATGCATTTAATAAAGCATCTGTTAATCCTGACTCTCAGTCCCCTGCCCCTTGAAGGCCTGACCGATTTTACAAGGTCCCTGAGGGGGCCAAATTCCTTAAGTGCCCTGCAGTGGACCCTGGCACTATATCAGTTTCTGCTGATATGGCCTCAAAGCTGTTTCTATCCACCTCAGATGTTGTTCGTGTTTCACTGTTGCAGTCATCAAATTTGGGTTATCTGCCTGCAGGTAGCCCTCAGCCGGCCTGAATACCAGAGTCTTGGAATTTCTGCGTTGGATGCTGTCTTCTTCCATGAAGTCAGGTCATCAGGGGTATAAAACATGCAGCCAATGCCATTACATCAGTCTTTCTTGCCGTGCGGTGCCCGAAGTAGAAGCAGTTCGCAAGTGCCAGTTGGCCGACTCTTGAAATTTTCATTTTCGAGTTTCAGACCTGAAGTCTTTTAAAAGATAAGTACCCCGTTGGGGAATCCCTTTTTCTTGCTCTAACCGATGTCAGAAAAAAATTAATTGTCTTGCCTATGGAAAGCAAATACCTCAGAGAGATTTCATAATTACTGTGTCACCTGTTTAGGCCCACACCACGACGTCCTTCACTGTCAGTTTTGTGCCTTGTTCAACGCCCGAACTATCCTTCGTCGGGCAATTTTGGTAGCTAAATACTTTTGCTCTCTATCTCCGTATTCCGAAATGGCGTTGGTAAGCCATCAGACTTTTTATCTTCCGAAAAAATGTAAGGATAAAGACAGACAAACCGCATAGGTCCAAAACTGCCGACGATGCTACCGTTAAGCTAGTCGCCAGTCCGCCCACCGGTACTCAGTGAGGCGCTTTGGCAGCCTCTGATACCCGCTTCTACAGATTCACAGGCCTCTACTGAGACCCATTCGGAGTCCGGTATGCCTCGAGATGCTTCTTCGACTATGGAACCTATGGATGTCTCTAACTTGGATCGGTCCAGAGTCGCTGTGCAGGCACAGACTTCTGAGGGTGTATTCAGGCGTACCAATTTTCATATTAAACCGACGACTTTGTTTCAGGCCAAAAATACTGAATTTCTCAGGCCTAAAGTTCACACTACACCTAGGAAACCTACGACCAAAGCACATTCACAGGCCCGCAGGCCTCAAAAACAAATGATTAGAGTGGCTGAAGACCTTATTACCTTAATTAGGGGAAGCCAGTCTTCCCCCTCAGAGACCTAGAACTGATTTTCCTTCTAATCAGGAATCTGATATCTCTGTTCCTTCTGACTACCAGGACATACCTTTATCTACCTATTAGGGTTCTGATGCAGAGGATCCATTCCTTCTGCTTCCCCTCCAGAAGATATTTCTTTTGGTGAAACCCTGCATACTCTTAAGGAGCATTTCCGCTGTGAAGGCCAGGACTACTCTCAGTCCAAAAAGAGACTCTGGGGAATTTTTAAACCTGCCTCAGCACAGGCCTCTAGCTATCCCTCCTGTTCTGGAGATTGTAGATGATGTTTCTTGGAATCCAGCCTTACCCCAGATACTTTGCCTCCACCTCCCAGGAAACCGGACAGGTACTATAGAGTACCTGACTCTCACAAATTCCTTTTCAAGAATCCTACTGTGGATCCAGAGACCATTTCCCAAGGACCAAAAGGCATTAAGGCTACTACTGCCAAGAATCCAACCCCTTCTGACAGGGATTCTAGGGCTTTAGACAGATGTGGTAAGAAGGTATACACCTCTGCTACTCTGGCCATTAGGGCTTTAAATTGCCAGTTTCATATGCTAAAGTATCAGCAGCATGTTATGGGGCTAATTAAACAGAAAACAATGTTGATTCCTGACTGTGCAGAACACAAAGATTTACAAGAGTTAATCCATTCTGCTGACCAAGTTGGTAAACATACTTTGCAGTGTGGCTTTGATGCTTTAGTAGCATCTTGTAGGGCTGCTATCACTGGGTCTGTTCTTAGAAGGCATGCTTGGCTTAAGGAACTAAACTTGCCAGATCACGTCAAAGCAAATTACTGGATGCACCCTTAAACCAAGAGCGCCTATTTGGCTATAAAGCAGAAGTTGTTCTCAAAAGGATGGAGGAGAAAGCTAAATCTATGCAAACTGTTAAAGATTTCTTTCAGATACAGCCACCTAGATTCAGTAGGCATTGGCCTTCAAAGAACTGGTCCTTTACAGTCCCTTCCAGGCCTTCTCAGTCCAAACCCAGGGGCAGCAGACCCCCAAGACTTCAGTCCAAAACAGGGAGTAGTAAGCCACCCCCCTATGGTAAACCTGCACAATGACTTCTCCTCAACTCCCCCAAGCCTTGCACCTTTAGGAGGAAAACTCGTCCTGCATGCAAAAATTGGGAATACATTACCCAAGACAAATGGGTTTTAAACATTGTTTCCCTAGGATACAGATTCCACTTCCACTCACTCCCAACCCTAAGTGGATGGCCAGACCTCCCTCAAACCAGTTGGTGGAGAGCCAAAAGCAAGTACTTTCTCTCCTCAGCATCAAGGCTATTCAACCTGTCCCAGCAGAACAAAGGGGACAAGGCTTTTATTCAAGACTGTTTTTGGTTCCCAGAAAAGAAAACTCCTGGCGTCCTATCCTGGATTTATCTATTCTCAACACCTTTCTGGTGGTACCAAAATTCAGAATGCCAACTCTCCAACATCTGCTTCCTATGCTAGCCAAGGATGCCTGGCTGACAACCCTAGACTTAAAAGAAGCTTACCTGCACATCCCCATAAGGAATCTTGCAGGAAATACCTTCGTTTCAGGGCAGGCTCTATGCACCATCAGTTCTCTGCACTTCCATTTTGCTTATCTACTGCGCCCAGGGTATTCACAAAGTGCCTAGCTCCAGCCATTGCTTTTTGCAGGCAGAGAAGTATTCAGATTTACCCATACTTGGACGATTGCCTGATTCAGGCGGAAAGTCAGGGCTTGCTACTACAGCACCTGGCATTTGAAAAGAGACTTTGAATTTCACTGGGGTACACCATCAACGAAAAGAAATCACACCTAGTACCCTGCCAACAGATTGTATTCCTGGGAGCAAGCTTGAACACAACTTCCCAGATGGCTTTTCTTACTCCAGAGAAACAAATTTATTTTGACAACTTACTTCAGCCTACTGGCCACCAAAACCCAGCTATCTGCAAGGAAAATACTGCAATCTCTGGGGTTCATGGCCTCTTGCATTCTGTTAATTCCATATGCAAGACTGCATATTAGGAAACTTCAGTGGTATCTAAAAAGTCTATGGTATCAAAATTCTTAGGACCTGAAAACAATAATTCCTATCATTCCATATCTAAGGGCAGAGTTTCTTTGGTGGGCAAAGGCCTGCAACCATAATAAGGGAATCTTTCACTCTACCCCCTGCAGCCCAAACCCTAACAGATGCGTCAGACTATGCATGGGGGGCTCACATGACAAGGCAGTGCATTCAGGGCAAACGGAACCCAAAGCAGATGCACCTGTATATCAATCAAAAAGAAATGTTAGCTGTACAGAATGCTGTGACAGCCTTCAAAGGCCTAATTCTTCCAGGGCAACTATTGGTAAAGACAGATGAACACCACAGTTATGTGGTACATAAACAAGCAGGGGGGAACACATTCCTGAAACAAACTTGTAAAAGGTCACAACCAAATCAAAATTCCACTTGAGAAACAGTAACCAAACTGACTTTATTAGAAGTAGTCCGTAGATGTATACAATGTAGGTTTCATTGTCCCATAAGAACTTCTTCAGAACAATTGAACACATTCAGTGCAACAATTTAAATACCCACCTATCCTACCTTTAATCCAATAAAATCACATTCCCATTCCATAAACACTTAGAGGGTCAATACTTAAATACAAATTACCACATAATACTATCATAAAAATTACTGTTCTAATGTTCAACTAATGTTCAATGTGCATTGCAAAACTAAATACAAACCTAAATAAATTTGAAATATTAAAATATTGTAGATGTTAAAAAATATTATGAATGTTATAGGTATTGTATTGTAAGGTGTTACAATTGGCAATTTCGCTTGATAAAAATGCTATATACATCCAGATGTATACATTTCATCTACCTAAAATATGTTTAAGTTTCAAAATTGGGGCAATGCTAATGGCATCATTAATACCCGGGAGATGGCGTGCATCTAACCTTAACTGCCATTTTAATTCACTTATATCAAGAGAGTTACTGAATAGCTGGGTAACTACAGCAAAACTAGAAAGGTGCTTGGTGTGACATCTGGACAGAGGAAGGAGGACAAGGAGACCTGGTGGTGGAATGAGGAAGTACAGGAGAGTATATAGAGGAAGAGGCTGGCGAAGAAGTGGGATTGTCAAAGAGATGAAGAAAGTAGACATGAGTATAAGGAGATGAGGTGCATGGCAAAGAGAGAGGTGGCGAAAGCTAAGGATAAGGTGTATGGAGAGTTGTACGAGAGACTGGACACTAAAGAGGGAGAAAAGTACCTGTACCGATTGGCTAGACAGAGGGACAGAGCTGGGAAAGATGTGCAGCAAGTAAGGGTGGTAAAGGATAGTGAGGGGAAAGGTACTCACAAGAGAGGAGAGTGTGTTGAGTAGATGTAAAGAGTATTTTGAGAGGCTGGTGAATGAAGAGAATGAGAGAGAGAGAAGGTTGGATAATGTGGGGATAGTGAATCAGGAAGTGAAACAGATTAACAAGGAGCAAGTAAGGACAGCTATGAAGAGGATGAAGAATGGAAAGGCTGTTGGCCCAGATGACATGCCAATGGAAGCATGGAAGTGCTTAGGAGAAATGGCAGTGGAATTTTTAACTAGGTTGTTTAATGAAATTTTGGAAAGTCAGAGGATGCCTGAGGAGTGGAGAAAACGTGTTTTGGTACCTATCTTTAAGAATAAGGGTGATGTGCAGAGCTGCAGTAACTACAGAGGGGTAAAATTGATCAGTCACAGCTTGAAGTTATGGGAAAAAGTAGTAGAAGCTAGGTTAAGAAGGGAGGTGATGATTAGTGATCAGCAGTATGGTTTCATGACAGGAAACAGCACTACAGATGCAATGTTTGCTCTGAGAGTGTTATTGGAGAAATTCAGAGAAGGTCAGAAGGAGTTGCATTGTGTCTGTAGACTTGGAGAAAGCATATGACAGGGTGCCTAGAGAAGAGTTGTGGTATTGTATGAGGAAGTCGGGAGTGGCAGAGAAGTATGTAAGAGTGGTACAGGATATGTACGAGGGTAGTGTGACAGTGGTGAGGACTGCAGTGGGAGTGACAGATCCATTTAAGGTGGAGGTGGGATTACATCAAGGATCAACTCTGAGTCCTTACTTATTTGCAGTGGGGATGGACAGGATGACAGATGAGATCAGACAGGAGGCCCCGTGGACTATGATGTTTGCAGATGACATTGTGATCTGTAGTGAGAGTAGGAATCAGGTTGAGGAGACTCTGGAGAGGTGGAGATATGCTCTAGAGAGCAGAGGAATGAAGGTCAGCAGGGCTAAGACAGAATATACATGTGTAAATGAGAGGGAGGGTAGAGGAATGGTGAGGATGCAGGGAGTAGAGTTGGTAAAGGTGGACGAGTTTAAGTACTTGGGATCAACAGTTCAGAGTAATGGTGAATGTGGAAGAAAGGTGAAGAAGAGAGTACAGGCAGGGTGGAATGGGTGGAGAAGAGTGTCAGGAGTGATTTGTGACAGACTGGTACCAGTAAGAGTGAAAGGGAAGGTCTACAAGAGGGTAGTGAGACCAGCTATGTTATATGGTTTGGAGACAGTGGCATTGACAAAAAGGCAGGAGTCAGAGCTGGATGTGGAAGAGTTAAAGATGTTAAGATTTGCACTCTGTGTGACTAGGATGGATAGGAGTAGGAATCAGTATATTAGAGGGTCAGCTCATGTTGGACAGTTAGGAGACAAAGCAAGAGAGACGAGATTGCGTTGGTTTGGACGTGTTGAGGAGAGATGATGGGTATATTGGGAAAAAGATGCTAAGGATGGAGCTGCCAGGTAAGAGGGAAGGCCTAAGATAAGGTTTATGGATGTGTTGAGAGAAGACATGCAGGCGGTTGGTGTGACAGAGCAAGATGCAGAGGATAGGAAGAAATGGAAAGAGATGATCCGCTGTGGCGACCCCTAACGGGAAAAGCCGAAAGATGATGATGATGAAGATGCACATTCAATATTTTACCTTGGAGGGTCTACTCTAATATGCTGAATGACACAGAATTTGAATCTGTCCTCCAGATATTCACAAATATGTGTAGCTAAGGCGTTAGCCACCCTCGAATGTTGAATATCCAATTGGTGTTCATTAACTTGCTCTCTAAAACGCCTAGAAGTTTTCCTACATAAAATGCAGGACAACAGTCAAATTTAGCAATGTATACCACATTTTGGGTTTGACAATTAAAATACCCACTTATAAAAATGGTGTTGGCATTAATTCTAATTTTGGGTCCTGTTTCTAATATAAACTTACAAGTTTTTCATCTGCCACATTTGAAATTTCCAAAAGGTCTACCAGTAACTACAAGTTTCACCCTCAGACCATTTTCCATAATTTCTTTAAATGATCTCTCCTTTCTAAAAACTATTTTTGGACAGGCCCCCATCTTTCTGTCTATGTCTTTGTCCAATTTCAAGGTGTCCCAGTTCTTTTGGACTATCTTGACTAACCACTCTGCCTCTAAATTAAATTATAAGTCGCCACAAAAATACATCACTTCCCCCTTCTTGTCTCTAGAACTCAGGTCATCCTAACATCTTGACAATACTTCTTGTTGCCCACACCTTCCAGTATGTAAAATGGGCATATAAACACCTTTTCTTTCACGCATAATTTCATCTTTCACTTCTAAACATAAACCTTCCGGGTATCCCTTTCTAATGAACATCTCAATCATATATTCTAACTCCTGACAAAAAATCCCCCAAGGTAAAATATTGGATATGCATCTTGATATAAGTGAATTAAAAGGGCAGTTAAGTTTAGATGCACACCATTTCCCGGATATTAATGATGCCATTAACATTGCTCCAATTTTGAAACTTAAACATATTTTACGAAGATGAAATATGTACGCCTGGATGTATATGGCATTTTTATCAAGTGAAATTGCCAATTGTAACATCTTACAATACAATACCTATAACATTCATAATATTTTTAACCTCTACAATATTTTAATATTTCATATTTCAAATTTATTTAGGTTTGTATTATTTAGTTTTGCAATGTAATTGTTGAACATTAGAACAGTAATTTTTATGATAGTATTTTTATGTGGTAATTTGTATTTAAGTATTGTCTCTAAGTGTTTATGGAATGGGAATGTGATTTTATTGGATTAAAGGTAGGATGGGTGGGTATTTAAGTTGGTGCACTGAATGTGTTCAATTGTTCTAAAGACGTCCTTATGGGAGGATGAAACCTAGGTTAACATTGTATACATCTATGGACTATTTGTAATAAAGTCAGTTTGGTTACTGTTTCTCAAGTGGAATTTTTATTTGGTTGGGAACACATTCCTACCCACTCTGCAGACTAGACATGGCTCTGTGGAACACAGCCTTGAGCAACCAAGTACACCTACAAGCTCAATTCCTGGCAGGCAAACTTATTTCGCTGGCAGATGACTTAAGCAGAAATCTCATGGACCCACATGAATGGAAACTGGAACCCAAAATATTCAAACATTTGGAGAACAGATTGGGGGGACACCAGAGGTGGACCTGTTTGCTTTCCCTCAGAACTATCAATTGATCAAATACTGCACCAGAACTCCCTACAGCCAAGCTTGGAAGGTGAATGGCCCTGTCCTTTCTAGAGAAAGCCTCTCAGTCTATGCCTTTCCTCCTCTGCCTCTCCTCTCGAAGGTTCTGCTAAAGATTAAACAGGACAAGCCAAGGACAATACTGATTACACCAGACTGGCCACGCCAGCACTGGTATCCTCTTCTGCGCAATCTGACAGTGCCACAACCATGGCACCTGCCGCAGAACCCTTCTCTGCTGTCCCAGCAGGTGGGCAGAATTCTGCACCCTCAACTTCAGACCCTGATAAACCTTGCAGCCTGGCTAATCCCCTGAACACATGTCTAGCAACCCTCAGTAAGCAGGTGCTGGATGTCATTCTTGAGGCAAGGAGGCCTAGTACTAGAAAATCCTATTCAGAAAAGTGGAAAAGATACTGTTCCTGGAGCCAGTCTCAAGGGATGGCCACAACTGTGCCCAGCTTACCTCCTATACTAGATTACTTAACAGAAATGCTCCACAAGGGCCTATCCTTCTCTTCAATTGCGATTCATGCCTCTGCCATCTCAGCTCATTATAATACTGAGCCACCCCTCTTCTCTCATCCTCTGATAAAACAGTTCCTTAGAGGGGCCAAAAATGTAAGACCTCCCCAGGAGAGCTCCCACTCCAGCCAGTGACCTTAACTTTATATTGGAAAAACTTACACTTCCCCCCTTTGAACCGGCTGCTACAGCAGAGTTGAAATTCTTCTTATAGCTGTATACAAGGCTAATGACCACAAGGGCCCTTAAAAGCCTAGCCACGCAAACCAAATGTGATCCATAAATTTGATTTATAGGTTCAAATGGTCAGCCCTTGCAAGTCTTGATCCCAGGACCCTGCACACCGTAACTACAGCAATTTACCACTAAGCTGTCTGAGCTGCAGGAAAACAGCTTTACGTCTAGCCATCACTTCAGCAAGAAGAGTGCCTGAACTGCAGGCCCTTATAGCAGTGGAACCCTTCATTATCTTCCATGTGGACAGGGTTTCCCTCAGGACTAACCTATCTTTTATGCCCAAAGTGGTGTCTAGTGTGGCTTTAAACCAGTCCATTCATTTGCCTACTGTTTTCCCTAATCCTCAAAATAAAAGGGAAAGGACACTGCATTCTGTAGATGTGCACAGACCGCTTAGATTCTATTTGGACAGGACTAAGCCTCTCAGAAAATCTGATCAGCTGCTAGTCAGCTTTGCTGCAGGGGCAGAGGGGAAGGCCATTTCAAAGCAAACCATATCTGAATGGGTAGCACACTGCATCCATTTCTGCTACAAGTACCATGGAAAACCTACCCCACGGGGGATAAGAACACATTCCACTAGGGCTACATTTACCTCTACTGCATTTCTCAGAGGAGTCCGCACCAGGGACATCCTAGAAGCTGCAACCTGGAGCTCGATACACACTTTCACCAAGCATTACCATTTGCCTATCTTTTCTAAATCCAGAGCTGGATTTGCCACAGCAGTCTTACAGGGCCTGATTGCCAGGCCTAATGCTTCTTAATCACCTCCACCCTTCCTTAGCTTTGGGAATCAACCCAAATGTGAAGACTGCAACAGTGATACATGAAGAACATAGTACAGTTGTGTACACTTACCATAAATGTAGATGTTCGAGTGTCTTCACTGTTGCAGTCTTGGTTACCCTCCCTCCAGCCCCCTGATTCTTTGCTTGCAACTGTCCTTTTTGGTTTGGCATATCTTATACTATGTGTATTTGCTTTTTGCTGGGGGTGTTCCACACCATATAATTGCTTCATATTTTGGGGGCACCTGACATCTGGGGTAAGAAAAACTGATGTAATGGTGTTGGCTGCATGTTTTATACCCCTGACGACCTGACTTCATGGAAGAGGCGACAGCATCCGATGCAGAAATCCGAAGACTCTGGTATTCAGGCTGGCTGAGGGCTACCTGCAGATAACCCAAATGTGATGACTGCAACAGTGAATATACTCTAACATCTGCATTTATGGTAAGTGTACACAACTGTACTTTCTCCCCACAGATAAAGACAGTAAGGCCAGGGAGCGCATTGGCAAAAAGGTTTATACCTCAGCTACCTTGGCATTCAGGGCAGTAAACTATCAAACCCATATGTCTAAATATGCCCTAGTCCTTTTAGTACAAGCCACTAAGCTTCTGAATGAGATTTCAGACCCTCCTCCAAGGCACAGATATCCAGCCTTATATCCCTGTCTTCTCCAGTCACTAGGCATTATATTAGGTGCAGCTATGATGCAGTTGAAGCTTCTGCCAGATCTGCTGCCTCTGCCTCAGTCATGAGAAAATATTCCTGGCTTAAGGTTACAGCCCTTACCTGATGATATTAAGGCAAAACTGTTGGATGCACCTTTGGATAACTCTGCCTCATTGGCACAAAGGTGGCTGGGTTGTTTAAAACTATGCAACAGAAGTGGAAGGAGTTACAAGACCTGAAGCACCTGTTTGTTTCTCCTATCCCCAACTTCCACAAGAATTACCCCTCAAAAACTCAGTTCATAAGGAAACGCTCTGCTACCCTTCCTCCTCCTAGGAGCAGAAAACGCTCTGCTCCCCTTCCTCCTAGGAGCAGAAGGAGTGCCAGGAAGCAACAAACCCCTTCCATGCCTACTCGGACTCTGGCCCAGAAGCCTCAGGTTTAGGACAGGAGAGGTAGGCTGTGACTACCTGCCATTACTAAAACAAACTCTTGACTCCATCTCCATATCCCTAAGGCTGTCACTGTCTCCCTGTTTGGAAAATCATTACCACAGACAGGTGGGTTTTATCCATCATAGAAAAGGGTTATGTCATGACCTGGATCACAATACCTTCCTTGAGGGGCATTCCACAGCTCCCCAAAGAACAGACCCCCCTTTTTCAATCAATCAGTTACAGACTGACTTTTTGTCCAAGGAAAAACTCAGTTTGTTCTTATGAGAGACCAGGGAAAGGGTTTCTATTCCAGACTCTTTCTAGTCCAAAGAAAATATGTTCCATGGAGACCAATCCTAGATCTTTTCCACCTCAATATCTTCCTGCAAGTACACACCTTTTATATGCTCACTCTGCAGACCCTCTTCCCTTTGATTTCTCCTTAGGGATTCTTGGCCATCTTGGATATCAAGGATGCCCATCTGCACATCCCCATAAGGGCCAAGTACAGGAGATACCTATGTTTCTCTCTGAGCTCCACATATTTTCAGTTCTCTGTCTTGCCCTTTGGACTTTCTACAGCACCAATGGTCTTCAAGTGCTTGACACCAGTGGTGGCCTTCTGCAGGACTCGAGGGATTCAAATATTCCCTTACCTAGATGACTTTGCCATCCAGGCAGACTGCCCAGAATCCCTGCAGCACCATCTACTAACCGTAATATCACTCTTGTAAGCACTGGGTTTCAAGATAAACCACCCCAAGTCCAACATGAACTCCTTTCAGGACCAAATATTCCTGGGGTGCAGGAGAAGGATGGATGTCATGAGGGCCTTTCTGCCATCTGAAAAGGTGGAAAATTTAAGGCAGTACCTACTCACTGTCCAAGTCGCAGCCTTGACTGCCAGTCAGTACCTCAGACTCCTGGGTCATATGGCATTGATAATGCCCATGTTGCCATTGGCAAGGGTCCACATGAAAAAGTTAAAATGGTAACTAAGGTCTGTATGGACACAGCACTCTTATCCTGTAGAGTACAAAATCTCCTTCCTACCTTGCCTCAGGAAAGAAATTCAGTGGTGGCTGAATCAAGTGACCTGCAACCCAGGGCTCCCCTTACAGGCTCCTTTGCCAATACAGGAGATGTACACAGAAGCCTCAGATCTGGGATGGGGAGCAGCCATGGGTTTCCTAAGAGTCCAGGGCACTTGACCAGACTCCATCAGACAGGAACATATCAATATCAGAGAGATGAGAGCAATTCTTCTGGCCATGAAGGCCTTCCAACTTTTGCTGAAGCAAGGCCCACTAAAATTGTTTGCAGACAACACTACAGTTCTGTGGTATGTGAACAAGCAGAGGGGAACAAAATCCTATTTGCTATGCAGACTAGCTCTAAGTGTGGGAGATTGCCACAAAACAGGGAGTCACTCTACAGGCAGTGTATATCCCTTCAGAGCAGAATACTCAGGCAGACACCTTGAGCAGGTCCATGTCAGTCCCAAGAATGGATGCTCCACAGGGATGTGTTCCTGGACATAGTCCACAAATGGGGTACACCTCGGATAGATCTGTTTGCTTCCCCTGTGAACAGACAACTTCCATCCTTTTGCACTAGGCTACCCAGTCCTATGTCAAGGGCAACGGACGCTTTCTCAATCTCTTGTAAGGGAATGTTTCTTTATGCATCCCCCCCCCTTCCCACTTCAGAAAGCCCTACTGAAATTCCAGCAGGACAAACCAAAAATCTTGTTGGTGACTCCTTTTTGGCCAAGACAGCATTGGTGCCTCCCCTTCTGCATTTAGCCAGGGGCAATCACCACAAGTTACTTCACAGAGTGGACCTACTCTCACAGGACAAAGGAACCCTAACCCATCCCCACCTACAATCTCTGAACCTTACTCTGTGGTTGATAGAATTCTGATCCTTTACAGACACTTTTACAGTGAGGTGCTCAGTCTTGCAGGAGGCCAGGAAATCTAACACTAGGAGATCTTACATGTATAAATGGAAGAGAGTCTCCATATAGTGTCTACAAAGACAGTTGGACCCTTTTTCAGGGTGATGTCCCCTTGGTACTATCATGCCTGTGTGAACTCTTGCAGACAGGGTTGGCGTACTCCTCTGGTAAAGCCCACCTTGCTGCTATTTCAGCTTGTGTGCCTCTGGACCCCCCTTTAACATCTCGATTGCCTGCAAAGTCATTCCTAAAGGGTGTGCTGCATCTCGGGGCCCCCCAGGAAACCCATCCCACCACCATGGGGACCTGAACAATGTTTTTGGAGAAGCTCGCGGTGGCCCCCTTTGAACCAGCTTCTAAGGCCCCTCTAAAACACTGCACTTGGAAAACAATTCTCCTAGTAGCCTTGACTTCAGCTAGAAGAGTGTCAGAGTTACAGGCCGCTATGGCTATTCCCCCTTTCCTCACCTTTCACAAGGACAGGGTAACCCTTAGGACCCAACCCTTCCTTCATGCCCAAGGTGGTGAATGAGCTATCCTTAAACCAAGCTATTCACCTTCCCACCTTCTTTGCCCATCCCCAGAATGGCCGTGAGAGAGTCTTGCATTCCCTTGATGTGCATAGGTGGCTTAGGGTTTACCTTGACAAAACCAAGTCTATCAGAAAAATAGATCAGATGTCCTTCATGGATGCATCCGCAGTCATAACAAATGGGTTGTCCTGTCGTCAGGCAGCCCTTCGGTCGGCCGGATTCCAAAGTCTGGGTCCGGCTTCGGCTGATGTCGCACTTCACCCGATGTCATCTCTGCTGGTCTTCGGGTATAAAGGCATCAGCTGACGCCATTTTCCTCAGTCTTTCTTGCCGCGTGGCGCCCGAAGCAGAAGCTGTTCGCAAGTGCCGGTCAGTCAGATCCAGAGATTACTACTACCGAATACTACTTTGAAGACTTCTAAAAAGCTAAGTACCCCGTTGGGGACTCTTTCTTGCCTCAGCCGATGTCAGAAAAAGTCAATAACTGTTTAACTTGTGGGAAACAAATACCTCATAAAGATTTCCACTCTTACTGTCTGCCTTGCTTAGGCCCAGACCACGACGTAGCAGCCTGTTCGGCCTGTGCTTCCTTCAACCGACGAACGCTTAGGCGTCGGTCGGAGTTTGCTGAACAGTTTTTCGGTCAGATTTTGCGTACATTATGCCGTCGGATCCTCCGACTACCCAAATTGTTAAAAAACGCAAAGAAAAAGACAGACACTCGCGGTCCGCGGTTTCGGCCGAAACCACGGTTAAGCAAGCCACGAGTGTCTCGGTTTCGGCCGAAACTGAGAAAACTGGTCAATCTTCAGCCGAATCCATGACTACTACTGAGGCTCCTGCTACCTTACCTGAATCGGCCTCAGAAATTTTGCCTACAACTGTGGTTTCTAGTGATTTATCAGACACCATCCCTTTGGATGTCTCTACCCCAGCACGTGGTGCTGCTAGGCCTCCTGCAGCCATGTCTATTAAGGCCTTTGCCAGGGCTAAAGCAGCCAAATCTGTTAAATCAGTGCCTGTTAAGCCCCCCTCACACAGGCCCACTTCAAGTTCACAAATGCTTACTCTGGCAGAAGATTCTCACCCAGACAGGGCCTCTCAGCCCCCAGAAAAGAGACCTAGAGCAGAGCCCCCCGAGCCAGTGTCCTCTGATGATTCTGCGGATGACTCTGACATTTCAGACCAGCCTGAGGCTCCTTTTTCTACTTATGAACATTCCGATGCTCAAGAATCCATTCCTGCTGCCTCTCCACCACAGGAATTTTCCTTTCGGCCAACCTTACATGCCATGAGAGAACAATTCCAATGGCAGGGACAAGATTTCACAGATTCAAGAAAAGGCTTAGGACTTTTCTGCACTTACCACAACATAGGCCCTTAGCTATACCTCCTGTACTGCCTGTTGTGGATGATGCATTTAATGATGTTTGCACTGCTCCTGATTCTTTACCTCCAGCCCCTGCCAAACCAGATAGATTTTACAGGGTGCCAGACACTCATCACCACCTATACAAGGCCCCACTTGCAGATCCCAAACTATATCCCAGGGGCCTAAGGCAGTAGCCTCGACCACAGCAAAAACCCTATTCCTTCTGAAAGGGAATCCAGGTCCTTAGAGAGATGGGGAAAAAGTTTACACCTCTGCTACTCTCTCAGCTAGAGCTTTAAACTGTCAGTTTCATATGATCCAATACCAAGAGTTTATGCTTGATCAGTTAACTAAAAACTGTCCTCTGATGAATCCTTAGATAAGAAATATGTATTAGAAATGGTGAATAACATCCAACAGGTTAGTAACCATTCCTTAAAATGTGGCTATGATGCACTGGAGGCTTCATTTAGATCAGCCATGACTGGCACAGTGATAAGAAGGCATGCATGGTTGAAAGAACAGGTCTTACGGATCATGTTAAAGTAAAGCTGTTAGATGCTCCTATGGATAAGGCCAGTCTATTTGGTACACCTGCCCAGCAAGTAATGAAGAAAATGGAAGAAAAGGCAAAATCTGTACAAACAGTTAAAGATTTCTTACAGGTTCAGCCCCAAGGTTTAGCAGGAACTGGCCTGCCAAAATTGGTCCTTTCCAGACTCCACAAAATCCCAAAGGGGCAGGAATAGACGCTCTAGAGGCAGAAATCAATCCAGAGGAGGTGCCTACAGAGGACGACAGTGGCAAGGCAATAACCGAGGCACAGACACAACCACTGCCACTGCAACAGGACAATCACAGTGACTTGGCTCTGACACCGCCTACCAGGGAGCAAATAGCAGCACCTTTAGGCGGAAAGTTAGCCTTATTTTCGAAAAATTGGCACTATATCACAAAAGACAAGTGGATTTTGCAAACCATAGACCAAGGCTACCGGTTCCACTTCCACACCTTACCAGTAAAAAGAGGAATGCCAAACCTGCCTCCAAATCAAAAAATAGAAGCTCTGCAGCAGATAACGGAATTAACAAAGATGAGAGCTGTGGAAAGAGTACCAATAACAGAACAGGGCAAAGGATTCTACTCCAGACTCTTCCTACTACCAAGAAAAGAGAAAAGTTGGAGACCTATTCTCGACCTGTCCATCTTAAACACATACATCATTGTCCCAAAATTCAAAATGCTGATCCTACAGCAACTTCTTCCCATGCTGGGGCAAGGAGTGTTGGCTGGTAACTCTAGATCTCAAGGAGGCATACCTGCACGTCCCCATTCGACCAAATTGCAGAAGATACCTCAGATTTCTTGCAGGATCAGAGCATTATCAATTCTCAGCATTGCCCTTTGGCTTCTCTACTGCGCCCAGAGTATTCACAAAATGCCTGGCATCAGTAATCGCTCACTGCAGACTACAGGGAATCCAAATTTATCCATACCTGGACGACTGCCTGTTACAAGCGGACAACAAAAGCAAGCTGACAACAGATTTACAAAGGGTCATTTACTTGCTACAAGCCCTGGGATACACAGTCAATTTACAAAAGTCAAGGCTGATACCATCCCAAACAAGAACATTCTTGGGCGGAATTGGACACAGTAAAACAAATGGCATTCCTAACTGCAGAAAAACAAAAAGAACTCCCTCTTTACTACTTGGCATTAACAAAGCAGAACAAACTAACAGCAAGAAAAGTTCTGCAGGCCTTGGGCTTCATGGCATCATGCATAATCTTGGTCCCACATGCCAGACTGCATATGAGAAAGCTACAGTGGTACCTAAAGAATTTATGGTCTCAGCACAGGCACAGCTTAGAAACAGAAATCCCACTAATCCCATGCCTAAAACAGGAGTTCCTTTGGTGGGCTCAAGCATGCCAGTCAAACCCAGGCTTACCCTTCCACAACTTTCGAGCAAGCCAAACCATCACAACGGACGCCTCAGACCTAGGATGGGGGGCGCACATGCTGGACAAATGCATGCAAGGATTGTGGACTCAAGACCAGCTGCACCTGCACATAAACCAAAAAGAAATGCTGGCAGTAAAACTGGCAATCCAAAAATTCAGACCATTCCTCAAAGAAGGCCATCTGATGATAAGGACAGACAACACCACAGTCATGTGGTACATCAACAAACAGGGAGGCACTCATTCATACCCCTATGCAGAATGACTTTGGACCTTTGGAATCTGGCTCTCAGCTACAACATCCAGTTACAGGCAATATTTGTGCCGGGAAAAGAGAACACCCTAGCAGACATGTTAAGCAGAACCACCTCGGATGCTCACGAATGGATGCTACACCCGGACATCTTCAAGGCCATCACAAAGAAATGGGGAATGCCACAAATAGATCTATTCGCATCCCCACTCAATCACCAGCTCAAAAAATTCTGCACAAGGACATTCCACCCACTTGCATGGAAGGTGGACTCTCTATCCTTCAGCTGGAAAGGCCTGACAGCATATGCATTTCCACCTCTTCCCTTGATGCACAAGGTACTACTGAAAATCAAAGAGGAACGTCCAAGGATAATTCTGATAGCTCCGAATTGGCCAAGACAACACTGATACCCATTGCTGAGGAGCATATCTCGGGAGAGAATGTGGTCAATACCCCTGATGCCTTTGATGTTAACTCAGAACAACTACATCATCATGCATCCAAACCTAAAAACCTTGCAACTGACTGCCTGGAACATCACATAGCAGCAACTAACCCAGACCTTTCCCAAAGGGTTAAAGACATTATCCTTGAAGCCCGCAGACCTTCAACAAGAAGGAACTATGCAGGAAAATGGAAAAGGTTTGTCATTTGGAGTACTGAAAGAGGAAAAGATGTGTCGAACATAGATATTGCTAACATTCTGGAGTACTTGGCAGAGCTTCTACATACAGGCCTGTCCTATTCCTCCATCAAGATACATGCATCAGCTATTTCAGCAGAATACAGCTTGATCCACCTGTCTTTTCACATCCTCTACTCAGGCAGTTCCTCAGAGGGATCAAGAATGTAAAACCTCCTAGGAAACCACCATTACCAGCATGGGACTTGAACTTTGTGCTAGAAAAGTTGACACTCCCTCCGTTTGAACCAGCAGCAACAGCAGATCTGCAACACCTGTCATGGAAAACTGCTTTCCTACTGGCAATTACCTCAGCAAGGAGGGTTTCGAACTACAGGCCTTAATGGCAGTGCAACCCTTCCTAATCTTCCATCAAGATAGGGTGTCCATGAGAACTAATCCTACATTTATGCCTAAGGTGGTATCCAGAGTGTCTTTAAACCAGGCAATCCACCTACCTACCTTCTTTCCCAATCCACAGAACAGGGGAAAGACTGCTGCATACCTTGGATGTACATAGGCAGTTACGCTACTACCTGGACAGAACCAAAAGTAACAGAAAAACTGACCAGCTTTTAGTAGCCTATGCAACAGGAAGGGAAGGAAAAGCAATTTCCAAACAGACAATCTCCAAATGGATAGGAAATTGCATAAGATTCTGTTACTCCTACCATGGAAAACCAATTCCACAGAACATAAGACCTCATTCTACAAGGGCTGCAGCCACTACCACAGCTTTCTTACGAGGAGTGGCAACCAAGGACATTATTGAGGCGGCTACTTGGACCTCTGTGCATACATTTGCCAAGCATTATAATTTACCTCTATACTCTAGATCCCGAGCAGGGTTTGCCACTGCTGTACTGCAAGGGATCCTAACTACACCATAATTTTTCTTCCTCCGCCCCTAGTTTGGCTATGGTATTCTACCCATTTGTTATGACTGCAGATGCATCCATGAAGGACATAGTACAGTTTTGTACCTACCATAAATGTAGATGTTCGAACTGGATAGCATCTGCAGTCAGGATTACCCACCCTCCTTCCCCTCTGTGGTACTCCTAGGGTATTTACCCTCCTAATAGCTAGCTGGGGGGGAGTCTCTTATGGTGTATTTGTTTGTATATATGTACATACATGCTTATTTTTTGTGTTTGCCTTCTACTTTTTTGGAAACATTGGCATTTATCCAAAATTTTAGCCTTCCAAGAGGGCAACTGGCATCTGGGGCAAGAAACACTGAGGAAAATTGCGTCGGCTGATGCCTTTATACCCGAAGACCAGCAGAGATGACGTCGGGTGAAGTGCGACATCAGCCGAAGCCGGACCCAGACTTTGGAATCCGGCCGACCGAAGGGCTGCCTGACGACAGGACAACCCATTTGTTATGACTGCAGATGCTATCCAGTTCGGACATCTACATTTATGGTAGGTACAAAGCTGTACTTTTTGTCTCCTTTCATCCCAAGGCTCTGGGGAAAGCAGTGACAAAGCATACAATTTCTGCCTGCATTTCCATGACAATTTCCTTCTGCAATACATACCATGGGAAATCTTTAGGGTCTAAGATTAAAGTACACTCCACTAGGGTTATGGCTTCATCTGGAGCTTAGGTTTCTTTAAAGGTCTGGACACTGCCACAATTTTAGAGGCAGCTACATGGACCTCTGTCCACACATTTACCAAACATTGTAAATTGGATCACATTTCCAAATCCAGGGCTGGATTTGCCATGGCAATCCTTCATGGATTCATAGAAAATACTTCCACACCTCCACCCTCTTCTTCCCTTTGAGCTTTGGCACTCACCCAAGGGTTTGAAATACAGCAACATGAGAATAGAAGGACGTAGAATAGTTTTGTAAAATCTTACCATAACCACAGCTGTCCTTCTCTTCCATGTTGCAGTATTCCTTCCTTCCCAGCTTCCCCCTTCTTCCACTAAACTGCCCCTTCTTGGATGGCACTGGACTTGTACAGTTATCATGGGACTGGGGCACTCCGTTCTGAGGTATGGTACATGCTGACATCACTTTTATAGCCAATGTCAAATGTCCCACGTACCCTGCAGTGACTAGAAGGTTTTGTATACTGGTCGGATGTTCGGGTAGCAAGAAAGGAAAACCCAAGAGTTTGGAATACTGCAACATGGAAGTGAAGGACATCTATGGTTATGGTGAGATTTTACACAAATATCCTTTATTAGAACAATGTACAGTTTAGATTTATTTAAAAGTAACCTGTGCACTTTTTCCTTCAGCCTAATAAAAGTTAATGGTTTCTGAAATCTTGCAAGCTGTTTTCACATCTGGGAGAGGAATAGATTAAAGAACAGCCAGCAATCAATGTAAGTGGGAGCACATGCTGTAGCATGCATTTTAGCATGGGTAACCTTAATTTTATGTTAGATACTGCCTATAGGCACAGCGGTCATTCCCTCCCTTCTGGAAGGTTAAACTTCATGTTTTGAAGATGTACATAGTTCTGTTTGATTATTCCAAGTTAGTAGGGGATGGGAGTGTTTTGTATTTAGTTTTTTGACTGAGGGTTTTCATTAAAACAAAAAGTCTTGAAAAGTGTGACATAGGTTCAAATGGGGATGAGAAGAAACAACTGTACAAAAGATCAGCCTGCCAAACATTAGTGTATGCATATAACACCATAGCTGGAAATACACATTAAAAAAAAAACTGTCATATATAATAGGTGGGAACGATAAGCCTTTTGTCATGATGGCTGTGCTGTCTATGTTATCCTGGAATGAGAATGGATTTACAGGTATAGATAAAAAGGAAAGAATATTGAATTACATTTAAGAAATGCAGATTGCAAATAGTGCTGCAGGAGGCACATTTGGAAAGAAATGAGCATGTGAATTTGAAAAAGAGGATTTCAGAATGGATGTTCAACAGAATATAAGGGACAGGGGAAAGGGGGAGTAATTATACTGATTGCTAGAATAGGTCCAGTAGTGATATATGGGGGGGGGGGACAAAAATAGATGACTTGTGGTAGTAAGGGGCTGTTGGTAAGGGAGAAGGATTGAGGATTCCAATGACATGTATTTATATCCCATCGAAAACTTCTATTGTGGACCTTAAGAAAATTTTGGGAGAAATAATCAGCTTTCAGCAGGTAAAATTATTTATAGGTAGGGAATGGAATTTGATTTGCAATAGCGAGGATATATCAGGAGATATAGAAGGGACAATGTCACAAAAGAAGCTAGATTTCTGAAGAAATTTATGAAAATATTTGGTACTGAAGATTTAAATTCAGTAGTAGGAACTCAACAGAATTTACATATTATTCCTCAAGATAAAATAACTGGGCTAAACTAGATAGGCATCAATATGTCACAGGAACATGAGTATTTAATAGAAAGCTTCAACACACATGCAATAACTGTCTGATCATTCACCAATGAAAATTATGATAAAAATGCAGGGTAATGAAGTAAAAATAAGACACTGGTGCTTTCCCACCTACCTGTTAAAAAACAGAGGAATTTGGGTAGTGGAAATTATTCAAGAGTTATTGGGCAAGATAGAAATATCTTCAGAAGTTATAGCTAGTGACTGGGATAAAATGAAAATGGAGTTTAAAAATACAGTCGAAGTAAAACAGAGATATGGTTAAGATATAATGGCAATTATTTAGAGGGGCTGACAAAGGTTTAAGTATTGCAAAATAAGAAGAATCTCACAGAACAAGATGATGAGCAATTAACAGAATGCTAGAGAGAGAATAAGGGAGTATCTGGATAGTTTAGAAAGATTGCAGTTAAGCAACTATTTTTTGCCAATAACTCCAGAGCACAAAAACTTTTAGTGCAACAGCTTAGGCAACTGAATGTTGAAAGGTTTGTCACCAAACTTAGGGAACCTATAACAAGAAAAATAACCAGAGATCCTGTAGATGTTTTAGAGAGATTTGTGAAATTTTATGAAAATTTGTGGAAAGCAGGGAAGTGTAGAAATCGAGAAAGAGTACAAATGAAAATATTTATAGATGGCTTATTTATGTCAAGGTTGGAGGTGGATGAGGCTCAACAACTAACTGTTGAAATAGGAAGTGATGAGGTAAAAATAGTGAAATATAATCAATCTTCAGGGACGTCTCCAGGAACAGTTTGTATTCCTGAGTAAGTTTGCAAATTAGGAGGGAAGAAAGTGATAAGATTTTGTTTAACATTATTTTAAAAGGAGGGGAAGCATCAACATTTTGGAAGAAAGTTGTGTTGGCTGTGTTAACAAAAAATGGCAAAGACCCTTTAGACCCAGCTTCATATAACCCCCTTTCAATTTTAAACCATGATTATAACGTGCTTGTTTATTCTAGCTAAAAGAATGGCAAAGGTGTTGCCAGAATTGATAATGGATCAGTGTAGTTTTGTGGAAGGGAGGCAAACATTTGACATCAGTAGAATAATGATGATCAGAGGGAAGCAGAATGTAAGACGTTACCTTTGTTGTTGTTGGGTCTTGATCAAGAGAAAGCATTTGGACAGAATAATCTGGGATTTTATAAGAAGGGCATTGGAAGCATTTGCATTCTCTGATGCAATAATGAGGTTAATTAACAGGGTATATGGCAAGAATTAAAGTGAGAGGTTTTCTGTCAGAAAAGCTGTGTTTGAACATTGGAACCAGGCAGGGGTGTCCTCTTTCCTCTTTATTTGCTTTATATTTACTTTATATTTAGAGTCATTGGCAAAGAAAATAAGGGACTCAGAAGTACAAGGATATAATTGGTAAGGTAGTCAAGAAAAGTTGGCTTTATTTGCATATGCTACTGTTTTGTAAATCCAGAAGAGGACATCCAATTGTTGAAAATTTTGAGACAGTTTCATGTCTCTCTGGGATATAAAGTTAATGAAGATAAAATAAAAGCCATAGCCATAAATTATGTACCCACACATATATTGGTTCACCTGTACCCATATTTATGGAGACCGGATAAGATGAAGTGTTTAGGAGTATTGATTAAAAAGTAATCTGTTATGCCGCTAAGGTATACGGGAAGAGACTAAACAAAAGATAATACAGAAATTGAGAAACTGGAAACTCTTGTGTATGGATATGGATGGTAAAATACAAACTGTGTGTGTGTGTGTGTGTGTGTGTATATATATATATATATATATATATATATAAAATGAAAAATTGTGTTAGTCCCTTTAGTCTTGCATCTTGCATACAGGTCAGGCATACTTCTATTAGTTCGAGGAGAAGTTGTGGACAATAGTAAAGAATTGAAGGAATTTTATTTGTAAAGGAAGGAGTGCAAGAGTTAAGTGGGATAAGCTGATCTTTCCAACAGAACAAGGTGGTTTATGTTTACATGATTTGAAGAGATATTTCAGAGGTACACAGTTACGGCTCATACATATATAACACAAGCACAAGGTGATAATTCAAAGTGGAAATGGATGGTGGTGAAGCAAGGAGGAAGCTCAAGAAAGAGAGAAAGCGGGATTTTGGATGCATATACTTAAGGAGAATAATAACCAAACAGAATATTTTATGCCTAAAGTAGCAGAAAGTCTTCTAAGAACTAAGCTAGTATGAGAATGGAGAAAGGGGATTTTGTCAATAGGGATGACTACAAGTAGTGGTACAGAAAATAGGCAAGAGAGGCTGGAATTTACTGGAGAAACCTGGCAAAGGAACCAAGATATTGGGAGTACTGAAGCAGGGCAGGAAATAGAGTGGGATGAGGCCAGGAAGACCTTGGGATCATAGGCTAGAGACTGCCTTCCCTACCAGGGCCAGATCTCAGAGTACAGGCAAAGAGAAAGGGATAGGGGAATTTTAAGTGAAATACCTGCTCTGGTAGAGTTTTAAGTTGAATCTAGAACAGAAGCATCTGTCAAAAAGGGGTAATTAGTAGAGCAAATAAAATATTGCATGATAACTATAAGAATCATTCAGAGGAGGTTAGCAAAGATTGAGAAGAGAGACTGGGAAAGCAATTTACAAGAAAACCGCAGGAAGACATATGTAGGTTTGGAAGAAATGGGGAAAAATGTTACTAAAATTGCTGGGTAGAGAGCCATAGTAAGGCTGGTCTCTCCCCACAGGCTCAACAAATTTGAATTATTTCAAAGTTTAAGTAAAACACAGTATGTTGGTTTTACATGTGAGTAAGCAAAGTAAGTGTTGTATAATAATAGTGTTGTACCATTTAGTTAGTTTATAGTGTGCTGCATTGCTGTCAACAGTTTTAATATAATAAGTGCTGAATTGAATAACAGTGTCTTTTTCATTGTCACCGGGGTATAGATATTAAAAAAAAAATCTATAATAAAAATATATTCTTAAAAAGTGCATTGCTTGATGATACCTCTGCTGCATGACAGGTGCTTGTGCATGTTTTTGCAGTACACTACAAGCTGAATTTGAACTCAAGGTCTAGATTAGTCTCAAGGGCCACTGTCATCAGGAGTATCCTGTTTTGATGCCACCCAAGATGGTTAGTAGGGGGGCTCTGTCCAGTGGGTTTAAGTGAACAGACTGGATCATGTAACATATAAATGTTAAACACTTTCCATAATGATAGGTCTTTGTGATCCAGTCTTTCCTCTTCAGCAATACCTACTTTATACAAAAAATGCACTGCCATCCACTAAGGAGCAGATGTTCAGCTGGCATGGAGGATTAATGAGCTCTGGAAGTAATGATGGACATTGGGTCTTTTAAAGCTGAATCACAGTTGCAAATACTACTGCATCAGTGATCTATGTGACTATCTACTTTTACAGTAAGTTATTACATATTTGTACTGTTTTCGTGATCCATGCTGTTCAGTTCAGCAGCCCTACCTTCCTTCCCCCATCCTTAAGGTAAGAGGCCTGCAGGGACTTGTTTTTGTTTGCAGGCCTGTAAAACGTATGTTTTTTTTTTCATTCCCGTGGTCAAGAATACTCCTTTATACATTTCCACTCTTTCCAGTGATATCCAGGGTAATTCTAAAGATGCAGAAGGACTCTCCAAAGATCATTGTGGTGACTCCCTTCTGGTGTAGGCAGCAGTGGTTCTCATTATGGAATTAGCCAAGGGGAATTTCCTCAAGCTTCCTTGCAATTTCTCAGTCTCAAACAACTACAGTTGATTACTTGGATGATTTACTTTTGATACCTTTTAGGCACCTACTTCACATGGATAGGCAGCAGGTACTAAAGGAGGCAAAAAAAAAAAAACTGCCAAAAGGAAATTTTATGTTGGCAAGTGGAAAATATTTCCTAGTTGGTGCCATCATAATAAGCAGGGCTCAGTCAGGGATTGTGTACTACTGGTTCTTAAATATTTGTGCAAGTTACTATTCTCTGGTCTGTCTTATTCTTCTATTAATATTAGTCCTCCCATGGAATCCTCCCTTTTCTTCCTTGTCTTTCGTCAAGCAGTTCTTGAAGGGAATTTTGCATGTAATACCACATAGGAAACAGGTGGCACCTACTCGAGATCTTAACTTTGTGCTGGAAAAGTTAACCTAGTCTCCCTTTGAATCTGCTTATAAGGCTGATTTATGATTTATAACTTGGAAGACCGTATTATTTATTGAGCTGACTTCTGTTATTTGATTTTCCTTAGAGAGATAGCTACCTTAAAAACAATTCCCTCATTATTGCCAAAAGTTGTTTCAGAGTTTACATTTTTTTTAACAAGAAACATCTTTATTAAATTATCACGCAAGACATAGGCAATCTTACATTTGTATAAATGAGAATAAACCACACAGACACAATCTCAGTTGCAGACATTATACATTACAAACCATGCTAACACAACTGTAGCTGCAAATATTATACATCACTTATAATATATCCAGTCATTGTCAGTCAGACATTACTTGGCTCATTCAAATGCTGCCTTCTTTTAAACCTTGTTCCTTTTCTGCATGTATTGATCCATCAGTTCCCATTTTTTCCTATGTAATTTGCTCATACTCCTTTCTAAAGATCCCAATTCCAGTTTTTATCTATGTTACTATCTTTGTTAGTTCTAGTACCGTTGGTTTAGACTTTGATTTCCATTTTCTCATAATTGCTTTTTTGGCAGCCACTATAATTAGACTCAGCAAGGCCTTACTTTGTTTAGGCAATTCCAATTGTGTATCGTGGCTCAAAAAAAATCATTTCCTTAATTACACCAGTTTGCTCACTCAGTATCTCCAACAGAGCAGTCTGTAGGAAATCTTTAAAGTCTGTTAATTCGTTACACTCTCAGAAAATATGTTCCCATTTACCTCTTTATTCCCCATCATGCCTTCAACATTTGCTGTCTACCTGAGTAAAAATTATTTGCAGTCCACTTGGGGTATAAAAATACCAATGTAGACACTTCCAAGCAAAGATCCTAAATCCTCTAGATTTTGTTGCCATATTTGGGAGACATACGTATACCCCCCCAATTGTTTCTTTGTGAATTTCTTATCCAGTCTCTCTTCCCAATCCTTTCTAACCTCCTCTGATTGAGTCTTATAGTTATCATGCAATATTTTGTATGCTCTACTAATTATTCCTTTCTTAACATCAACTTCTCTTCTAGGTTCTGCTAAAAACTCTACCAGTGCTAGTCTTTTGTTTAGAACCCTCTATTTCTTTCTATTTGCCTATACTCTGATAACAGTCCTTAACAGGAAAGGTAATTTGTAACCTGCAGTCCAAATAAGTTCTTTGTGTCTTCCCATTCTGTTACTTTTCTGTCTCTAGTTATTTGCTCATAACTTGGTTCCTTTGCCAGTTTTCTCCAATAAATACCAGTCCCACTTGCCTGTTATCTGTATCCCTAATGGACATATCCCTATCGGCAGAATTTTTTCTCCATTCTCTTGTTGGCCTAGTTCAGAATAATTTCTGCTACTTTATGAATATAATATTCTGTATGATTATTGATATTCTCCTTAAAGGTCTTCATCCAAAGTCCCAGTCTCTCCTTGTCTCTGAGTTTCTCCCGTTTTATCATTTTTCCACTTTGAATTATAGTCTTCTGTTAGTGCTATGAATAGAATGAATAGAAACCTTAACTGTGTTGCTCTGAAATACCCCTTCATATCGGGTAATCCTAGTCTGCCTTGTTCTATTGGAAGAATAAGCTTATTCCACTTGACTCTTGCTGTCTTCCCTTCCCACATAAAATCCTTCAGCTCCTTATTAATTGCTATCCACTAGTTGTCCTCTGGCTGATAAAAATATGCCTGACCTGTGTGTAAGACTAAAGGGACTAAAAACATTTTAACTGCTTGTATCGTACTATCAATATCCATATAACAAAACTTCCATTTTCTCAGTTTTTATATTATCTTTTGTTTAGTCTCTATCCACATATCCTTAGCTGCCACACTGGAATTATTTTTAATCCATACTCCTAAGTTCTTCATTTTATCATGCCCCCACAAATATGGATATTGCTATATAGATAGGATGGGTAACAGTGAGATGGTTAGAGTATATTGGTACATAATTTACAGCTATTGCCTTTGTTTTAGCTTTATTAATTTTGTATCCCATAAAGATTTGAAACTGTCTCAATATGTTCCCCAGCACTGTAATGTCCTTTTCTGGTTTTGTCAGGTATAAAATAATATCATCTGCAAATAGCAATAGCTTTTCTTGACTACCATGCCAATTCTATCCTTGAATTTCTGAGTTCCTTAGTTTCATTGACAGTGGTTCTAAATATAATGCAAGTAAAGTAGAGAGAGGACCCCCCTGCCTGGTTCCTCTGCTCAAGCAGAAATCATTGGAGGGGGCTCCACCCACTTTAATGTTCACCTCTCATCCCTCATATATCCTCCTAATCAACCTTATAAATTAATAAGGTAATGCAAATGCTTCCATTGCTCTGCTTATTAAAGTCCCAGCTGACTCTGTAAAATGTTTTTGCTGCATTCAGACCCACAAACAGTGGTATTTTCTTACATAGGTTCATAGGTAGGTATTAGGCTATCGGTCCAAGGGCCTATGTAAGCCTAGCAAACAAGATTTCCTGGCTTTCACTACACAAGAAAGTAAATTTCTTGTGCCCCTGTTGAGCAGAGCCACAGAAGTGATCCTCAGGGTGAATTTCCTATTTCCCATCCACTCATCAAGATTTTTCTTGAAGTGCTAATGAGGAACTCTGCTTGACACAGATAGGTATCTTGTTTCAGAGTATGGGAAGTCACTGGGACAGGAATCTATCCCTCCAGCATGTCCTGTTTATTGTGGTGACAAGGTTTAGGTCCCTAGAGCATGTATCTCAGAGGGATTGGGATTTCTTTAGGTGTAGCATGTCCAAAGCTCTGGGTTTGACATAGCTTTGTATGTTAGGCAGAGATCATCTCGGAGTAGGCGATATGCTACGGAGTAAAGCTGGAGTTTTTTGAAACGGTCAGTGTAGGGCATCTGTTAAGTCCCATAATCCTCTTTGTGAGGTACTTCTGTGGCCTTTCCAGCTGTTGCAGATGTCTTGTGTGGTACATTTCAAAAGGGGCGTTGTACTCAATAATGGGTCTAATGAGAGCCGAGTAGAAAGGAACAATTACCTCTTCCTGGATGAGAACCCTTTCATGAAGAGGTGTGCCGTGTAGAAGGATTTCCTGACTACTGTGGCGATGTGATTATCAAAGGAGAGACTACGGTCCACCTGAGTCCCAAGGTCTCTGTCACACCTTCAGCATTAAGTGGAGTACCACCTATGTGATAATTCATGTGTACAGAGTTTTTACCAAAGGGGATGACAGTGCACTTTTTGGTGTTGAGCTTGAGGCCATGACTCTGACACCAGGCATCTGTCTCAGTGAGGCCCTTCTGTAGGATGTCCACGTTGTTTGGCGACTCTACTATGTCACCTAATTTGCAGTCATTTGAGAACTTTGCCAGCCAGAGCCACTCTGTGTTAGCCCATATTTCAGAGAAGTCAATACCAAACAGGAGTGGTACTCCACTTGTCACTGGTTTGAAGTCAGATTTGGAGTCTGCAACTTTTAGTTTGGGTTCTGTCAGTGAGCTAGTTGGCAACCCATCTTGTGATGTATGGATTTATACCCAGTTTAGTGAGTTTATCTATAATACCAGAATGAGGGATGGTGTCGAAAGCCAAGATAGGCTGTGTGAACTGCCTTACCCTCGTCTACAGCTTTGGTGACAGTTTGTTTCAAAGAAGTCGATCGGGTTCAGGAAGCATGATTTGCCTTTCACAAGCCCAAACTGGGTGGGGTCCAGAGTTTAGAGGTTACCAATGTCTTTGTTTATGAGTTCCATGATGATACGTTCCATGGCCTTGCAGACCAGGCTTATCAGGGTCCTAGGGCGATAGTTCCCGGGATCCATGGTGGCTCCCCCTTTGTGGAGTGGAATAACTGTTGCTGTGTACCATTCAGTGGGTACAAAGCCTGACATGAGGCTATGATTGAACATGGTGCTTAGGTGGGGGGCCGGTTCCTTCTGAAGTTCGTGTAGAATGCAGCTTGGGATGTTGTCCGATCCCATGGATGCTGTGTTCTTGGCTTTGGAGAGTGCAGTTTTTACCTGTGCAGTTGTGATTGCAGGGGCTCTGCATTCTTCCGGTATGGATATGGGCCCTTGGGGGGTGAGAGGGGGGTAAAGATAGCACTGAACCTGTCAGCCAAGATGTTGACGATATCAGTTGGTTCTGTAATTTTCATGCCATTGTGCTGTAACTCAGAGCAGATCTGGGTGTTGCCATTGAGATTCTTGATATAGCTGTAGAATGCTTTGTGGTCGTCCTTAGAATCAGTGGTAATCTTGTTTTCATAGCTACCATTGGAGGATTTTATGAGAAATCTCAGCTTCTTTTGCTTCCCTCTGGTTCATTATTGTTCTGTTAACATTTTCAAATGTTTGCCTCCCCTCCACAAAACCAAATTGATCCAGGTCTATCAATTTTGGCATAATTTATTTATTAATTTATTACTTATTTGTTTGACATTTGTTGACCGGGTTAGTCAGACTGAGCTGTTGCCTTATTCAGCAGAGTCCCGGTGAGAAAACTTCCACAGTTAACACACATGCAAAGTATGGTACAATATTAAAAAAGTTAATACATAGTTTACAATTAATGTAAAGGCACCAAGCTTATATACAAAGTTGCACAATCTTATCAAGAACACCATCACCAAGGATGTAGCTATATGGCAACATAGAATATGAAAGGAATGTGTGTGAGCATTTAGCCACTAGTTATTTAGTTAGTAGCTTAGTCATAAATATTAGAGTAGACAGACTAGGTACTCTAAGTTGTTTACAAGTCAGTTTCACAGTTACGGATTGTTAAGAAAAAAAGGGAGAGAGGTAGGTAGGAGGAAACTGAGGAAGCAAGGGTAGACAGTTAAGGAGGCCGTGTGCAGTGGCAGGTCCAGGTGCTTCTTAGAGAGTTTTTAGTAGCAGTTTTGAATTGTTTTAGTTGCTTAATACATCTAATATCTAAGGGAGTTTGTTCCAAGAGAGGACAGGGGAGAAGCTATACAGGTTTTGTTCTGTTTTGCTTTTTGGTTTCTAAATTTTAAGTATTTTTTGGTCTGTGCTTCAGAAAGTCCTGAGAGGGGTGTAGAGGGAGACAAACGAGGAGATGTTGGGACTGAAGGAGGGCAGATACAGGATGGAATGAATAAATCTGAGGCTGAGAGAGTAGAAGTTGGTGTGAAAATTCTAGTCAGTTCAAGCTGTTAAGAGAAAGACAGTTGTGAGATTTATAGGTTTGATTTGCAGCGAATCTGGCAACTTTGTTATAGGTGGTTTCTAATTTTTTTTAAGAGAGAGTTGTGAAGATTGGTGAGGATTTGTGAGGTGTTAGAAGTTTGGGAGAAGGTAGGCATTTGAGAGTGATATTTTGGCTTTGTTTGACAGGAAATTATTTCTGTAAAGAAGACCAAGTTTTTGTGGTTTTTTTTTTTTTTGTACTTGTGTATGTGGAGGTCTAATTTGAGTTGGCCATCTATTTATGATCCTTAAAAGCTTAGTGTTCAACTGTGATAAGTGTGTTGAGAGATGAGAAAGCGAAAGTAGATTTGAGGTGGTTTGGGATTTTTGGTAGAAAAAGCAAGACTTAGTCTTTTTAGGATTTAGGATTAACTGATTCTTTGAAAGCCAGTTTTTGATGGATACAAAGCATTTTTGGGTAATAGTGTTTAGGTCAGAGAGAGTGTCAGCAATGGTGATGACTGTAGAGTTATTTGCATATTGCACGAGTGATCATTGTGGACAGGAAGTATAGAGTACATTAGTAAAGATGTCGAAGAGTGAAGGACCAAAAATTGATGCTTGGGGAACTCCCATCTTGATAGGAAGAGCAGGGGAGAGTGTAGAGAGCCATTTTACAGATTGTTGTTAGTCATTGAGGTAACTAGAAAACCAGGTGATAGTTGAAATGGAAAAATTAAGGTCAGAGAGTTTGGCCAACAACAGGGGGTGGGAGGCTGTGTGGAATGCTTTAGAGAGATTGAGGAATAGACAAGAAACTACTTTACTTTTCTCTAGCCAGGGAGATGGTGTTGATAAAAGATATTAGGGCTGTGGATGTGCTCCGTTTTGGGCGAAAGCCGTTTTGTGTTGGGGTGAGTACATTTTCTTGTAATAGATAATCCGTGATTTGTTTGCGCACACATTTTTCTAATATTTTAGAAAGAGGTGATAAAATTGCTCTTGGTCCAAAGTTGGCAAGTTCTGTGGAATTGCCTCCTTTTTGTATGAGTAAGGTAAAAAACTATTTGTATGGGTAAGGTAAAAAACTATTTCTAGGTTGAGGGAACTTTGGATTCAGTGATGGAGCGGATGGTAAGTATGGAGACAGGAAGGGCTAGAGAGTTTGCTGCTATCTGAAAGAAGAGTGGAGGTAGGTTATCTACTGATTGGCAGCAGGGTTCAGTTTGAGGAGTAAGGATTTTATGTAGCTGGTAGATACTGGTTTGAGAGAAGTAATTTGTGGATTTGGATGTTGTGGGAGGGTCGTCCGAATGGTTGACAACATAGGTGTCAAAGCTGGTGGGATTAATCGTATTACTGTTGGAGTCAGTGAAGTAGGTATTAAAGATGAATGCCGTTTCTTGGGGAATATTAGGACAGGGGTTAGGAGATATGAGGGGTTACCTGGATGGAATATTTGGTTTATGGAGTGCTAGAATTTCTTTGGGTTGGATATGTGTGCGTTTGGTGGGGCATGCAAAATTTTTCTTGTCTTTGTTGATGCATTTTTTTTTTTTTTTGGTAAGGTTGCAGATCTCTTTGTAGTTTTGTAAATGGGTAGGTAGCTTAATTTTAGATCAGGTTTTCATGCCTTATCTGTAGTTTGCATTAGGGTGCGAGTAGTATGTATAAGCCAGGGGGATGTAATTGATTTAACTTTGAGTGCATAAAGGGGTCAAGGGAGTTGATAATGTTTTGGAACATAGAGTTAAATTTTAGTACTGCCTCATCCAGCGGTAGATGAGTTAGGAAGGACCAATTTATTGCTGAGAGGAGGTTGCTAAAAGTGTCAGGATGGAAGTTAGAGAGTTTATGGCATTCAGTGTACTTACATCGTCTGGTGTAGTGTGGGGAGAATCTTAGAACTTTAATTGGAGAGTGGTCACTTGGAATGTCTGGTGGTGTTTCTGGGTGGTGATATTTGTGTGGATCTGAAACTAGTATCCAGTTAATAAGAGAGCTAGAGTTCGATGGCTTATTAGTATGGGTAGGGGAAGTGATTAATTGGAAGAAGTTGTGCAAATGAATACATAGGTTTTTCCAGGGATAGGGATAGTCAGTTTATGTTGACGTCCCCCAGGAGAATAGTTTAATTTGGTAATTGCTGAGAAAACCAAGAGAGAGTATGTTCAAGTAAAGAGATGTTATCACCCGGTGGTATATAGATAGCTGCTACAGTTGTAGTGTTGTGGTTATTAATTTTACAGTTGGCAGTCTGATGTTCAGCTGGCAAGAATGAGGGAGTAGAGTTAGTTAGATGGGTAACAGTGAGATGGTTAGAGTATATAATGGCAGATATGAGGTTTCAGCCATGTTTCGGTGAGTGTAATGATTTCTGGGGAGTGGTGTGACTTCCAGGCATGGAATTCACTAACTTTATTTAGTATGCTTCTGATATTCATGGAGTAAGTGATAAGTGTTTCTTGGGGAGGATGGGATTAGCAGTGATAGGATCAATGATTGTGTTGTTGTTGAGGGGGGGAGGAACTTAGTTCCAGGGATGGGCTGAATGTCCCATGATAGGAGTAGAGCGTTGGATGTAAAATTTAGAGTTAGGGAGCAAGAGGTAATAGAATAGATATTTTATTTTAGTTTTGGGGGTGGTAGTGGGAGAAGGTGGTATTTTTTGGGAAGGAAGTTGTAGGAAAGATGGAGAATGACATTTCGATTGAGTGAAGAGACTGAGAGAATACCTTAGAATTGACAGAGGTAGGAGATGGGTGAAGTGGTTTTAACTGAGCATTATAAGAAGTGAGGTGATAAAGGATAAGTAGAGTAGATGTGCAGAGGACAGATAGTATCATGTTGTAGTAGAGCTTGATAGTGCTTGGTGGTTAGTATGATGAGAGGGAGAGAGTTTTGAGAATGTAAGGTTTGTGAGGATGAGAGGAGGGAAGACTTGTAGAGCAATTGGGTGAAAGGGGGGGGCAGGAGAGAGTTTAATAAGAGGTAGGTATGAATACGTTTTAAGTAGGAGGTAAGATAGCAATGGGAAGGGGATTGCTAATTGGTTGAGTGGCAGGAAGGTGAGGGGTTCTGAGGGGTGGGGAAAGTGATGGTTGGGTATAAATCAGATGTGGTTTGGAGTGGGTGGGTGGGAAAGGGGGTATGGTATGGGGAGTGAAGTGAGTCTGGACATGGGCCTGGCTGTGTTAGTACAATACAACCAAATCAACAATTGACTATTACAGCTAGTTCTGATAAGAATATTGGTGCTCTTGCAGATTTGGAGTTAAGGTGTAGAATATTTGCTATGCAGTAGAGTACAACTAGACTGGAAGTTGCTTGAACAAGCTCCAACAAGTTATATGATTATTAAGATCAGGTCTTTGTAGGTGGGATATGGTTAGAAGTTACACAGAGTGGAGAACGGGAATGGAAGTGGGTTTAGTAGTGTGCATGGCTTTAAGTAGTAGTAATTAATTTTAACAGTAATTAACATTAATAATAAAGTCCAAAAACCTGCACTGCAGACTTTTTGGGGATGACATTGTTTTCCAGTAATGTATAGTTCTGTTTCTGGGGTAACAGTTAATTTGTCCACTTCAGAAGGGAGGGCAGTAACACCTTGCAGTAATGAAGGGACTGGAATAAACAAGAAAAGGTTACAGCCATTATCGACGTAAACACTTTACAATCATGGTTTAGTACTGGGATGGGCTTGTGTGAAGCTGGATGTGATGGATCTTTAGCCTTTTTAGGTATTACAGCTACCACCACTTTCTTCCAGGATGTTGGTAATTCTCCTCTTAAAAGGCTGTTAAACAAAACCTTCCAGAACTTTCAATTTTTTTCCTCCTAACTTCTAAATTTCCACAGGAATATACCATCTGCTCTTGGGGACTTCCTTTAGATTGGTTATGCATCACAATTTTTCCTCATCTCCTCCTAACCTAACTGTTAATAATTTAGTGTCCTCTACCTCTAATCTTGGTGTATGCAATTCTTCCTTAAACATTTCCATTTGTACCTTTTCTTGATTTCCATATTTCTCTGCTTTATACACACTTTCATAGAATTTCCAAAATATTTCTAATAATTCTACAGGATCCCTTGTTATCTTTCTTGTTTATAGGCTCCTTAAGGTTGGTGACAGCCTTTTCTACTTTCTGTTGCCCGAGCTATTGTTCTAAACATTTTTGTGCTCTCGAGTTATCAAAAAAACAGTTGCTTAACAACTATCTTTCTAAACTCATGCATATTATCAAGGTAATCCCTTATTTTCTGTTTAGGCTTCTGTAGTTGCTCCTCTTGTTCTGTGAGATTCCCCTTATTTTGCATTCCATTAACATGTGTCAGTCCCTCTAAGTAATTATTGTTCTTCTTAACCATATCTTCCTTTCTTTTTATTTCCATCATATTTTTAAACTCTAATTTTATCCCACTCCCTAGCTGTATTTTCACAAGAAATTTTTATCTTCTCTAAAAGTTCCTGAATAAGTTTCACTACCCATTCCTGAAATTCCTCTCTTTTCAACAGATTGGTGGGAAAGTGCCATTCTCATTTTTATTTCATTAGCCTGTGTTTTTATTTTAGTTATTGGCACACAGTCTGAAATAGTTATTGGGTGTGTGTCAAGACCTTCAATTAAATGCATATGTTCCTGTGAAATATAGCTTCTGCCTACCATAGTCCAGTTTTTGTATCTTAGAGAATATGTAAATTCACTCCAAACTCCTAGGACTGATTTCACATCATCTATGCCAAATATTTTCATAAATTTCTTCAAAAACCTGTATTCCTTTGTTATATTTTCCGTTGTGGGACCCCCCAGGCACATCTTCCCTGTTGCAAATCAAATTCTAGTCCTACCTATAAGTGATATTCCCTGCTGAAAGCCAAGTATTTCTCCCAGAATTTTCTTAAGCTTCATTATAGCAGTTTTAGGTGGAATATAAATGCCAGTGTATTCCTTCTACCTTACCAGTAGCCCCTTAGTATTACAAATCTACTATAATTCTCCTTTTTGTCCTCTTCTGTCACTATTGGAGCTTCTCTTGCAATTAGTACAAGTACTCCTCTCTTCCTTCACCACAGTTATTCAGCTGAATAACCATCCTGGAAACCTATCAAATTGACATGCTCAGTTCTTTCCAAGTGTGTGTGTCCTGTAGCATAGTTATTTGCACTCGACATTTTTAATATAGTTTGCTACTCTTTCTTTTTATGTTATGTTATATTAAGTATATATACTTTATTGATTATTGTAATTTGTGCATTAAAATTTACTGTTACTTATGGAGGTTTTCTCCCTGGGCCTCCACTGAAAAAAGGACCTTTGTCCAGTTGGACTTTCCTGGTAAACTAATGTTAAATAAATGAATAAATATTTAATCTGTGAGACCATTAATGTTTAAAGACATTACAGAAAAGAATCATATTCTTGAAAAATTATTATTCCTACCTTTTATGTATAACAGTTTTTTTTGTTAAATGTTTAGTTCTAGCTTTTGTGTTACATGCATGTACTGTTTGGCAGGTTAATCTTTTATACAGTTGTTTTGTGTCATCTCCGTTTGAGCCTGTGTCGTATCTTATAGAACTTTTTGTTTTACTGAAAACCCTCAAACAAAAATACAAACACGCTCCCAATACCCCTTTAAAACCTATTAACTTAATACTAACACAAAACTATGTACAGTGGATAAAAAAGTGTATACACCCCTGTTAAAATGCCAGGTTTTTATGATATTTAGACAACAATAAACTTCAAAACTTTTCCCACCTTTAATGTGACCTATAATCTGTACAATTCAATTTAAAAACCGACAAATCTGTTAGGGGACAAAATATAAAAAAAATACAATAAGCTGCTTGCATAAGTATGCACACCCTTAAACTAATACTTTGTTGAAGCACCTTTTGATTTAATTACAGCATTCAGTATTCTTGGGTAGGAGTCTATCAGCGTGGCACATCTTGACTTGGCAATATTTGCCCACTCTTCCTTTCAAAAGTGCTCCAAATCTGTCAGATTGTGAGGGCATCTCTTGTGCACAGCCCTCTTCAGGTCACCCCACAGATTTTCTATTGGATTTAGGTCTGAGCTCTGACTGGGCCATTCCAAAACTTTAATTTTCTTTTGCTGAAGCCATTCTTTTGTTGATTTGGATGTATGCTTGGGGGTCATTGTCATGTTGAAAGGTGAAATTCCTCTTCATCTTCAGCTTTCTAGCAGACACCTGAAGGTTTTGGGCCAAAAGTGACTGTTTTTTGGAACTGTTCATAATTCCATCCACATTTACTAAAGCCCCAGTTCCAGCTGAAGAAAAGCAACTCCAAAGCATGATACTGCCACCACCATGCTTCACTGTGGGGATGGTGTTCTGGAGATGTCAAGTATTGTTTTTGTGCCAAACGTACCTTTTGGAATTGTGGCCAAAAAGTACAACCTTGGTTTCATCAGGCCATAACACATTTTCGCACATGCTTTTGAGAGACTTGATGTACTGTTTTGCAAATTTTAGCCGGGTCAGGATGTTTTTCTGTGAAAGAAAATGCTTCTAGTCCAGACGTGGAGAATATGGGAGATTGTCACATGTAGTACACAATCAGTACTTGCTAGAAATTCCTGCAGCTCCTTCAGTGTTGCTATATGTCTCTTGGCAGCCTTCCTGACCAGTTTTCATCTTGTCTTTTCATCAATTATGGAGGGACATCCAGTTCTTCGCAATGTCACTGTTGTCATATTTTCTCCACTTTTTGATGACTGTCTTCACTGTGTTCTATGGTATATCCAATGCAGTGGACATTTTTTTTGTACGCTTCTCCTGCCTGATGCCTTTCAGCAATGAGATCACTTTGATGCTATGTAAGCTGTCTGTGAACCATGACTTTTGCTGTAGCAGGCAACTGAGTAAATGTCGGGAAAATCCTACTAGGACAGATTAACTTTATTTGGAATTAATAAGAGTATCTTTAATTGATGGCAGGTGTGTACCCAAGAAGACTGAATGCTGTAATTAAATCAAAAGGTGCTTCAACAAAGTATTAGTTTAAGGGTGTGCACACATATGCAACCAGATTATAGTAAGTTTTTTATTTTGTATATTTTTTCCGCTAACAGATTTGTTTTTCAATGGAATTGTACAGGTTACAGGTCACTTTAAAGATGGAAGAAGTTTTGAAATGATTCATTGTGGCCTCATTTTTTTTATATAACAAAAATCTGACATTTTAACAGGGGTGTGTGCACTTTTTATATCCACTGTACATCTTCAAATGTTGAAGTTGTTCCCTTCTAATAGGAACAAATGTTCCAAACTGACAGCCACACATACAGATTTGAGATGGTGTAATAGAAAGGTTATCCAGGCTAGGATGCAAGGTATCCTGGTTAGGATGCAAGGTATAGTCTGTGGCTCTATTAAGTGCTGTCTGGGTTTCTTATCTTTGTAGCTCTCTCAGCTGAGAAAACACTTGAATGCTTTAAGAAAACATTTTCTCCAAGCCAAATTGTCTGTTAGAGACATTAAAACCACACACAAAAACTGCCAAGCATACATTTGTTTACTAGAGAAAAAAGCCTTATAAAATTTAAGTCTTTTTTGTTTATTTAAAACTTGTTACTAGAGTAAGCTGACTGTCTTAACCCAGTCATTCCCCCATGCAAGAATGAGAAAAAGCACACTAATTGTTCTTTTGTCATGCTCTTTTAACCAGATTTTTTTTGTTTTACATTGCAGTGACTACATTTCTTAAAACTGAACAAAGAGAAAGAGAGAAGGGAGAAAGAAAGAAAACAAAAAAACAGGAACCCCAAATTGTAACTTGCTACAGATCCCCCACCATGCCCCAAGATTCTCACTACACCTTTCTAAACATACTAGAAAATATTAACATACAACAAAACAGTCTAATACTGGGTGATTTCAACTACCCTGCCATTAAATGGAAAAACTACACATGTACCAACATGTTTGCCCAACGGTTCTTGGAATTCATAAATTCCAACGCCCTGGATCAACTAATCCTTAGTCCTACCAGGGGCTCCAGTATCCTAGACCTGGTCAATACCAACATGAGAAATCGATGCTCCACACCTATGGTCACCCCCTCATTGGTCAGGTCTGACCATAAGCTAATCACCTTTGACATCCACAGTCCCCCCCCCCCAATAAGGAAACCTCCATAAACAACTTCTCCAAAACCAACTTCTTGCTACTCAAGTCAGAAGTGACAACCTTCATAACACCCATGCAGACAGGAACTGAAAGTTCAGCTGCTGAATCCTACACTAAGGCACTGTACGAGCACATCCACTCGTGCCATCCTCAATAGAACCAAGATGCTCTCCTCCAAAAAAAGGAAGCTAATCTGGTGGTCCCTTGCCATAAAGAAACTTTACAACAAAAGGAAGAAACTGTTGCAGAAAAGAGGAAAATCCCAGGATGCAAAAAACTCCCTTACCAGCCTGAGTAAGAAGCTGAGATCCCTCATAAAATCCTCCAAAGCTAGTTACGAAAATAAAATTGCCAAAGACTCCAAAGACAAGCACAAGGCATTCTATAGCTATGTCAAGAATCTAAATGGCAATGCTCAAATCTGCTCTGAGCTACAACAGAATGGCATTAAATATACTGAGCTCAAGGATATTGAAAATATCCTGGCAGATCGATTCAGTGCAAACTTCACCTGCTAAAGGGCCCATCTCAATACCGAAAGATTGCCAAATTCCGGTAATAATGGCCGCACAGGTAAAAAACACACTCTCCAAAGCTAGGAATACAGCATCCATGGGACCAGACGACATCCCATGTTGTGTACTAGATGAACTACAAAATGAACTGGCACCTCACCTAAGTGTTTTGTTTAATCATAGCCTCACCTCAGGCTTCATGCCCACTGAGTGGCGCACAGCTACATTTATCCCACTCCACAAGGGGGATCCACCTTGGACCCTGGGAACTACTGCCCCATCAGTCTGATGAGCCTGATCTGCAAGGCCATGGAACGTATTATCATGGAACTCGTAAAGAAAGACATTGGCAACCTTCAAACACTGGAATCCAAGCAGTTTGGATTCATGAAGGGCCGTTCTTGTTTCCTCAACCTGATTGACTTCTTCGAATCAGTCTCCAGAGCCGTGGACAAGGGTAAGGTGGTCCACACAGCCTATCTGGACCTCACCAAGGCCTTCGACACCATTCCCTACTCTGGAATCATAGATAAACTTACTAAGCTGGGCATTAATCCCTACATCACTCGATGGGTTGCCAACTGGCTTACTGACAGAACCCAAACTGTAAAAGTAGCTGACTCCAAATCCAGCTCCAGACAAGTGGAGTACCTCAGGGTTCAGTCCTTGGCATCTACTTCTCTGAAGTACAGGTCAACACTAAGGGACTCTGGCTAACAAAGTTTGCAGATGACAGCAAACTGGGAGCCATTATTGAACCCCCAAATGATGTGGATATTCTGCAAAATGGCCTTACACAAACAGATGCTTGGTACCAGAGCCATGGGCTCAAGCTCAGTGCCAAGAAATGTATAGTTATCCCCTTTGGGAAAAAACATGTACCTGAGAATTACCACATAGGCGGCAGAACACTAAACACAGAAAGTGTGATGAGACTTAGGGACACAGGTGGACAGTAGTCTCACCTTCGATAACCACATCGCCACAACAGTCAGGAAATCCTTCTATGTGGCATACCTCATCACTAAGGGCTTTTCATCTAGAAAAAATTAGGTAATTGTCCCACTGTACTCCTCCCTCATTAGACCCATTATAGAATACAATGCCCCGTTTGGTATGTACCTCTCAAGACATTTGCAACAGCTGGAAAGGCCACATAAATACCCCACTAAAAGAATCACAGGCCTAAAGCAGATGTCCTATGCTGACCGTCTTAAAAAAAAAAAAAAAAAAAAACCTTGTCATCACAATGAACAAAACATGCTGGGGGGATAGGTTCCTGACCCAGAGACTCCCCAGACTCTGGAATAGACTTGCCCATACATGTCAGGAAGAGTGCCTCTTTGGCCCTCTTCAAAAGTAACCTTGATTGGTGGGAGATAGGAAATTCACCCCGGAGATCATGTCAGTCACCTTGCTAGACAGGGATCCTGGGAAGTAAATACTGTGGGAAGAAATAGCCAGGGAATTGTTATGGCTAGGCTTGTATTGGCCCTAGGGCCAATAGCCTAGTACCAACCTATAAACCTATGTTAGTATCCTCATTATGCTTAAAAATAACTGAAACAACAGTAGTAGTATGAACATTTTTTTGTTTTACTTAGTTAACTTTCTCTTTCTCCTTCCTCTCCCCTTTTCCTGAGTATTTTTCTGAATATTAATGACATGACGTAGAGCATGTGCTTTAAAGTCCCCTAAAAGTTTAATAAAGTCCAATATTTCCAGATTTGTTTGTCATGTTTCACAAATATAAATTACTTTGTAATCCCACATTTGTCAATTTCCACATTACTGATTTTAGTCTTCAGATGTTCATGACATGCAGTAGGGCATATGCTTTAGAGTCCCCTACAAGTTTAACAAGTCCAGAACAATCCACTATTTCCATATTTTCTTGTTCTATTCCTATTCCTGTCAATCTCCCAAACTGTCTTCACTTCCAACGTACTTTCAATTCTTCTAGTCAACTCTTGTCCTTTTTTCCCTGTCTCAAGCATTTTCCATTAAACACTGGAAAAGGTTTCACTTGCACAGTCTCTGTGTCTTTATTACCAGAAGAACGAGAAGCAGAATTGCCTTCTGCTTCACAGCTCACTTTTTGTTGGACAAGCATCTGTATTTCCTCCTTAGCATGTACTTCATCAAAAAATTATTTTGTTGCTCCAGGGAAAAATATTTTGAAGATAGCTGGGTACAGCAGTTTGAATCGCATGCCTGCTGCTCAGCATTCCCTGAATAATGGAATGCATTTACTCCTGTTCTGCCTGGCATACAAAGAGTAGTCATTCTCCACAAACACTCTGCTGTGTCCCACATTTAGTACTTTGCCCTTTTGCCACAGTTATGTCAGAATCAACTACTACTGGTAAGATTTCATCTTTACTATTAAAGGTCTAGGTTTTCTCATAGCTGGGGTTGGAGCATACACACCGTATGTCCTTTCAATTAACAGTTTCCGTTTTGGAAAACCAGTCCACTTTGCTCATATGTGCTTTCATTAATAGTCTTTTCCTTCCAGCTTCTCGGGTACAGCAGAAAATCTCAGGTTTTCACTACATGCTCTCTGTCCTTTAATTCTGTTATTTTTTGAAATGTGTCTTCTTGTGCAGTGTCATATTGACCTCTGCGTTTTTTTACTTTATCTGAATATCTGTTTATAGCTTCTGTTATTCCAGCCTGTTATTGTTTTAGTTGATGTAATTCTCTATTAATGTTTCATTTATTTTAGTCAGGTCTGTGTGCAGTTGCCTTATACTTTTTGTCTAGGTTACTGGAAGTCATGTCTGGAGCTTGCACTGCATTTTGCTGAACAGCTGAAGTACTCTTCTCAGTCAGTGTTTTTTGTCGCTGTACTTATTTTTCCTGGCATGCAGGCAGTGCACTTACTAGCCAGTTACTGTAATTTACCCAGAAATCTAGGTCTACTGACTTTTTCTCTGCTAAGTTTCTGTTTTCATGCTGGGAGAGCTAGAATTAAGCTGTTACTCAGTGTGCAGCCATCTTGGAAGTTGTTTCAGAGTTTACAGTGAATCAAGGCATCAATCTTCCTGTTTTTATCGAGATCCTAAAAATCATAGAAAAAGGATTCTTCATAATTTGGATGGGCACAGGCAACTTTGTTATTATCTTAACAGAACAAAGTCCTTTAGGAAAAATGAACAACTGTTTATATCCTATGATGGAACAAAGAAAGGGCAACCTGTGTCAAAACACTGTTCAAGTTGGTTGTCGCATGTTGACTTTTGTTATTCCCACCATGGTAAATCTATTCCATGCAGAATCAAAGTGCATTGTACTAGATCGTTATCTTCTTCAGTGGCATATTGGAAAGGCAGAGCTATAACTGGCTCATCAAACACTAATTACCATTCCCAGGTATAGTGCCCCATCCCCTCAGCTTTTCAGTCTGCTTCCTTAAGCCACTGATTGATCTATGCCCCTTAATCTTTTCAGTTGAAGAGCAAAAGATAATAATAATAATAATAATAATAGTTAGGGACCTGCTACAGCTGAACTCACACAAATTGCTAAAGTGCCTTTCTTTACCACCATTCAGAATTAAAAACTGCAGAAACTGCACTTCAGTCACAACCTCTATTACTTTGTCTCGGGGCAACTGCTTACTTTACCCTAGCCTTGCTGTGCTAAAGCGGTTGAATCTAAAAGCATTCTAGTTGGTCATCTATACATACTTTTACAAAGCATTACAAACTGGATTCCTTCTCCAGGTCCAGGACAGATTTTGCTAGCATCATACTCCAGGAGCTCCTGGATTCTAATCCTTCCTCCTACCAGGATGTAGAAGCTATGGTAATCTACCCAAAATTGCTATAAGCTACTACAACATTGGCAATTATGAACATAATGAAGTTGTGCAGTTTGCTCTTTCCATAACGTTAGATATTCAAATTCCTCACTGCTGTAGTAGCTACACCCTCCTTCCACCTCCCCTTTTTTGCATGTAGTTACTGTTTGCATATTACAGGTATGCATTACAAACTTTTTTAGGTTGCAGGATGAGTAGTCTCTCTCCCTTTTGGTATGCAATAAAGGCTTTAGGAAATTGGCACTCAGGCTTCTGTATTCGCATTGTCTCACTGTGGGTCACCAGAGACAGCAGCTTGGCTGCATATGTGGAGAGGACCCAGAGAGTTTTGAAGACTGGCAGGCCATTATACCCTGGGCAGGATGTAACCCAAATAGTTGTAGGCTACTGCAACAGTGAGAAATTCAAATATCTGCCTGCAAAGTATTTCTCTCTCCTTCATGACTGTGTAACTATGGAGTTAGTTTCTTTAAGAAAGTGGTGTGGATGGTGACCTACCCCCCCACATAGGTGTTTCAACCATGATGTTTTAAGTGTTTTGCTTGCAGGCTCCAGTGGTTTCTGTTTTGGCACTTTTAGTTTGATATGACTGAAGTTTCTAGGTAATATGCTCATGTTATTTTTAAAGGATCCATTTCTGCAACCAGTTTTAATTTTCTGTTGTAGTGTCTAATAGGAGGTGTTGAAGTACTAATGGTATTTTTTCTTTATTTTTCCCCCCACACTACAAACCTCTCTATATCAACCATGCCCATTTGTGTCCTTGGTTTGGGTGGTCATCGCACTGGCATCCTCAGCAGTAGTTTGTTACATCACTAGCATCCTGACAGTACATATTTATTAGGCTTCTCCCCACCACCTCTGTTGCGTGGGAAGAGAGGGATAACTTCCATCATCACAATGACCACAATGCCCTTTCTGATGCTGATGCACACTCCCATGCATTCATAATGAGATCTGTCACTGTAGCAGTTAAGTGGTTGGATGCCTGTCCTCAGGACACCACCTCCTGCAGTTCCCTTCCCAAAGAGATTGTGACACTGCATGGGCCTGGACTTGGGCTGTGAAATACTAATTGTGTTTACTGCCTCTACTCTAACTGTTATTGTCTGAATACCTCACTTCATTTCACTTCACTACCTGATCTACTTGAAGGTAATGTGTGCTCATTTAGAGTAGGATCAGTGATTTCTAGAGGTAAATGTAGTTTCTATCATAATAGCTCTTCATTACATGATTGTTTTTATCAGACATTCTTCTTTCAAGCGGAAGCCAATGCTTAAACTAAGGACGGGCTTACTCAAGATCACTAACTGATAATATGTTTGACACGTACAGTACACAGGAAAATCATAGGGTCTAGGTAAATGACTGAAGCTGTGCAAGTTACATTGCATTCATTTCTAAGATACTTGATTGTGTGGTATGTTGCACAGATGTTGTAGTCCCCTCATATTTAGGAATACCTGATTCAAGACTTGTACCATGAAACTTAAAATCTCTAACTTAAGTTATAAAAATTCTAATAAGGTACGTTTACTATAAAATTAATATATTTTTTTTACATTTGAGAGTTTAATTCATTATTTTCATCTATAGAATTTGGAATAATGACTGTACACTCATTCCTTTTGCAGTTTTACACAATATAATTTATCTGTTTTTATCTAGTTTCCCATCAAGAGCTTATTGATTTTTGCAAAATTCTAGATAATTTTTAGAAACAAAAATTTGGCCTGGGAATGTTCATGCAGGTAAATGAAACTGTGGTAAGTACACACAAACTAATATTTTGTTTTATGCATTTCTCCTTTATTGGTGGAATTTCTTGTGAAGGTTTATGCCAGACTGAGGGATTCTTCCACGTCTTTGTGTTAGTATCTCGGATAAAAAAGCTGGACTCACTGAGGGGGGTCTTTCAGATTGAAGAGCGTTTTTGCAAAACCTATTTTCACCCATTTAGTTGGTCACTATTAACTTACTGATTTAGTCCTTTAACAGTTAAGTCATTCTTTGTCAGACTTTCAGATTGTGAATGTTGTGGAATATGCAGTGCCTTGTTGATTCCATTATCCCAGAGTCCATTATTGAAGTGTGTCCCATAAGATAGGAGACTTGGTCACTTTAACTTTTTTCTTCCTGTATAGTCCTGAAATATGTAGTCTCTCATTTTGGTCAGCTTTTCCATGTGGATAAGCTTGTACAGTATTGTTGAGTAGGTACCTGTAGCACAGATTTTTTTTTTCTCTCTCTAAAGATTCTAATCACATGGAATCTTTCTGGCATACCATTCCAGGAGTGGCTATTCCCATTTGGTTTAGCTACCCACAGCCACTCTACAGTTGTAATACACAGTGGACAATCCTGAATAGTAGTCTACATTTGTATGGAAATAGCTTTTACCTTGGCCCCTGCAAGATCTTTTTCAGTCCCCATATGCTCTGAATTGTCATAAGCCTTCCATGGGAGTACATAGGCCAGTAAGTAGCTCTGGCTGCTGCTGTTTGATCTACTTGATTGATTGTCCATGATTCCTCATTCAGTGGTATGGTGTGGCCATCTGCCTGTCAGATGCATATTTTAGCTTGGTTTCCTTTGTGTAAAAACAGTTCCCATAAAAAAACAACTCTCATCTCCAAGACACTGATGTGAAGCTTGCCTGTTTGCCTCCCCAACTACCACCAAGTGCAGCATTGTCTTTGCCTTGATACCTCCCAAGGGATAGTCCTACAGGGATTCTAGAGGTGGGCATTGCCCCCCACCGGGTTTCATTACACATTTCCCCACCTTCCCCTATTACCTCACTTTTTGAAGAAAACCATGAAATGCAAAGCCACAGTAATCCTCATTACTCCTTACTAGCTCAGATAAATTTGGTTTTGCCTCAAAGAGCCTCCATAGCTCATAGATTCCAGGAGGAATTTACTGTTTGACTTGGCCAGGTTGCTTCACCTGGACCTACACAACCTCAAGTGAGACCCCTTAGTTTCTCTTTCTCCTGTTTTGGCTAGTAACCCATTCTTGTCACATGATGTAGTTTGAATACATTCTGTGTCACACAAGGAATCTACATGCAAACTTTGGCTCAGCAAATGGAAACCTTTCTCTATTTAGGCAGTGGATAAAGGGGGGTGGACCCTCTTACCACTTCTGTTTCTTCTCTTTCTTACATGTACATTTGACTGTGGTTGAAGTCGTTCAAAAGTTAATGTGCAATTCATAGGTAGGTACTAGGCTATTGTCGTAGGGCCTATATAAGCCTAGCCAAATGGTACCCTAGCTTTTGCCACCCAAGAAAATGATTTTCCTGTGCCCCTGTCAAGCAGAGCCACAGAAGTGATCCCCGAGATGAATTTCCTACCTCTCATCCAATCATAAAGATTTTTCTTGAAGAGTGCTAATGCGGAGCTTTATTAGATATAGATAGGTAGTTTGTTCCAGAGTTTGGGAAGTCTCTGGGATAGGAATCTATTCCTCCAGCATGTTCTGTTTATTGTGGTGACAAGATTTAGGTTCCCTAGAGCGTGTAGCTCAGAGGGATTGGGATTTCTTTAAGTGGAGCATGTCCAACAGCTCTGGGTTTGACATAGCTTTGTATTTTATGCAGAGATCACCTCTGAGTAGGCGATAAGTGACAGAGTAAATATGGAGTTTTTTGAGACTGTCTTCATAGGGCATCTGTTTGAGGCCGGTAGTCCTCTTTGTGAGGTATTTCTGTGCCCTTTCCAGTTGTTGGAGATGTCTTGTGTGGTACATACCAAAAGGGGCATAGTACTGTATAATGGGTCTAATGAGTGATGAGTAGAGGGGAACAATGACCTCTCTTTTTCCTGGATGAGAAACCTTTTGTGATGGTGTGCCATGTAGAAGGATTTCCTGACTACTGTGGCGATGTGATTATCAAAGGAGAGACTACTGTCCACCTGTGTCTCCAGGTCTCCTCACACTTTCGGTGTTGAGTAGACTACCACCTATGTGGTAGTTCATGGGTACAGAGTTTTTACCGAAAGGGATGAGAATGCACCTTTTGGCATTGAGCTTGAGGCCATGGCTTTGACACCAGGCATCTGTCTCAGTGAGGCCCTTTTGTAGGATGCCCACATCGTTAGGTATTTTGATTATGGCTCCTAGTTTGCAGTCATCTATGTACTTTGCTAGCCAAAGACCACCTGTGTTAGCCTGTACTTTAGAGAAGTAGATACCAAACAGGAGAGGACTCAGGACTGAACTCTGTGGTACTCCACTTGTCACTGGTCTGAAGTTGGATTTAGAGTCTGCTACTTTCACAGTGTGGGTTCTGTCAGTGAGCCAGTTGGCAACCCATCTTGTGACATAGGGATTTATACCTAATTTAGTGAGTTTATCTGTAATTCCATTGTGGGGGATGGTGTCGAGCCTTGGCGAGATCTAGATAGGCTGTGTGAACCACCTTACCCTCATCTACGGCTTTGGTAACTGCTTCAAAGAAGTCTATCAAGTTTAGGAGACATGAGATCTGCCTTTTACAAATCCGAATTGGGTAGGGTCCAGAGTTTGGAGATTACCATTGTCTTTGTTTATAAGTTCCATGCAGATACGTTCCATAGCCTTGCAGACCAGGCTCATCAGGCTAATGGGGCAGTAGTTCCCGGGGTCCGTGTTAGCTCTCCCTTTGTGGAGTGGGATAACTGTTGCTGTGCGCCATTCATTTAGCTGCAGTTTCAGATTTTCATCATGACTTGGCTTCTCGCAGGCTAGGTAGAACTTTTCTTAAGTGGCCTTTCTGCTTTGTCCTCCAGTCAGAGAACTGGTACCGCCATAAGAACTTAATTTTGTCCTTGAAGCATTGACAAGATCCCCATTTGAGCCAGCATCTTCTGCTTCCTTGGTTTCCATCTGTTAGACTCTCTCATGTAACAATCACTTCTACCAGGAGGATGTTAGAGTTACCAGAATGGCATGGTCTTATTCTGCTTACCTAGTCTTCCATAATGGCAGTCTTGCTCTATATGAATTCCTTTGTTCTTAATGTGGCATCCAAAACAAATTACCAGAAAACATATTCTGTACCAAAGCTGAAACTACTGCTTTTTGCTGAATTAGCTTCAGGATTCTTCCAAGCCAGAGTTCTCTTGCCCTTTTTCAGGTTGATTTTTCTCTCAGGTCTCCAAATCTCTTTCTTGTTGACATCTGGGGTAGTGTAATTACTAGCTAATGATTGAGTTTTACCCAAACTGGAAGTCTCAGTGGACATTTTTTGTCATTTTCTGTTTTCACATTGAAAGCTTAAGTCACCTTGTTGATCAGTGTGCTGCCATCTTGGAACTCATGGGTTGATTGTTAGATCTTGAGTGTAAAGCAGTACTTCTCTTGGAATTCAGTGTGCAGTTGTGCTGTGTGTGTGTCGGCATCTTGGAAGGGAGTCTTCTTGATCCCTTACAGTTTCATTACTCTGGCCCTGAAATATTAAACATAAATGGCAAAATTCATTTTATCCATTCAAAGGGATTGAAATAAAACTAAGGTAATTTTAGAGAAGTCCGAGCATAATGCATAGGCTGTGTCCATGCTCAGGCTACCTACGTGGCAAGGCATGCCATTAAATGCAGCTATGAAAATGTTGAGGCTTTCTCCAGGGTTGCAACCACTGTTTCTAGTATCTGCAGATTTGCTTGGCTTCAACTTTAGCCCCTCCCTGAGGATATCAAGGTCATGCTGCTAGATTCCCACCTTTCATAGAGACCACTTGTTTGGCCCTATTGCAGCTGAACTTTTCAAGACTTTGCAGGTGAAGAGAAAAATAATGACAGATTTAAAATAGATTTTTTTTCACATTGGTTCCAAGATGTCAAGTGACCCTTTCGGTATTACTCCACATATCCAGTCAAACTAGTTACCACTACTTTGTTCCCCCTCCACCAATCCTGTTTTGTTACTCCCCACTTTTGACTGAACCTAACTTTAGCTCTACATGTCAAGCGATTAGTTTTATCTTCCATTTTATTTTTAAAGATAAACATTATTGTACACTCTGCTAACTTGGATAAATGCATAAGACCAGTCTTTTCGTATAATTTGGCAGTTATAGAACTAGTAAATAATACCACAAATGAAAATAACATTTTACTAAGGAAGAAGCTTACTGATTGTTTTAGTTGCCACACTGCATGATCTGCTGTTATCAGGGTCATCCTGCTCAGTTTGCCCTTGCTTCATTCAGGTTCTCTCCACTCCTCTACCCTACCCCCATTCCCACCCACCCTCAAATTTATACCTAACCAAGACGCACCCCTTAACAGTTTTAGCGTATCTCATCAACTCCCATCCATAATCTCAACCCCCTCACCCAAATTAGCCTCTTACTTTCCAACTTAATTCACACCCCTTACCTAACGTAGTATATCTCTGACTTCCAATCTTAATTGCACACCCACTGCTAACCTGTCACTCTACACCTCCCCAGGACCATCAACCAGCCAATCCCTACAGTTCCCTCTATAACACATATCCGTGCCCTGCATCTAAAATCTTTTTTTTCTGCTTTTAACTGTAAACACCCTCTCCTTTATCTTTCTTTCACATACTACCATGCTCCCAAACATCACTCTAACACCTATCACTGCCCTACTCCATTCATTGTAGCATACCAAACCACCTCCTACCACAAACTCCACATAACTTATATCCACTCTTCTACTTGCCCATAAAACACAGTCCACTATCAGCCCACCACTAACATTCATATTTCACTACACTTGTACAATAGCTGTAAAATACTATTATTCACTTTCAAATATGTCCACACACAAACATATCTTTACACATTCCAAAATATGCCATACTGTTATCCAAAATCACCTACCTTCTTCTTCACTCACTAAAACAAATCAAACTACAAGGAGTTGTGCAATCTGACCCAGGACCCAACTTACCACTCCCCAAAGGTCTAACCCAGTCACCCTACAAGTCTACTCCTCTCACTAAATACTCAGTCAAGCATGTCCCTAGCAATCTTTAACCCAACATCCCTATTACTAATTACAACAACTCTGACCTGTTAATTATTAACATCAGCCTAAGAAGTATTATAAATAAAGTAGATGAATTCCATGCTGCCCTTGGCCTTTACACACCACACACGGGTCTATATTATGGCGTTAAAAAGTTGCAACAGCGAACACCTAAAACAAGTATTCAGCGAAATTCACTTCAGCAATTCGCTGAATACTTACAGGACAAAGATGTAGTTGGTCAACTGCACAATTTTACCCTTTTCTCCACTATAGTGTGATCTCGGAATTGGTATATTTAGTTAGGGGGTGGGGGCATAGCCTCCCATATCAGGGGGTGCCCCACATGTTTGGGTTGGTTTTAAGTAAATTTAGTTCCGTTGGGTTGCGGGGCAAGTATTTGTTTGCCCTTTAAGTGTTCAGAGAATCATGGAAATGCATTTTGCTGAATATATGTTGATGTTTAGGTGTTCGCTGTTACGGCATTTCGATGTCATAATATAGACCCCACACACACAGCTGTCCTAACCGAAAATTGGTTGAAACCCTGTGTAAATTACAAGGAAATCTTAATCCAAGGCTACAACATAATAAGACTTGACATGATAAACAAGTGTGGTGGCAGTATTGCAGTCATGTTAAAAGATACTCTCAAATTAGACTTTCTAAACTGCACTCCACCTGTCCCTGCCAGTTCTGAAATATTAACAACACACCTACAAATAAATTCCCATAAATTCATAATAGTAATAATCGCCTCCTATTTCCCTTCTGGTAACCTATCCAACATAGAAAACCTCTTCTGCTGGTCATCAGTAACTTTCAACCAAGAAACTATAATTCTAGGAGAAGTCCGCCTTGACTGGCTCACCTGCTCCTTTTCTTATAACCCCTTCCAACTTTGCCAGCCTCTACAGCTTCTCTCAAACTATTAACTCACCCACCACATAGAAAAACATACCAAGAAACAATCAATACTGGACTGGGTACTAACAAGTAAGCCAAACATTGGCTACCAAGCAGGCTGCCTACCGAACTGCCGAAGTGACCACTTGCCTACCTTTCTTCTTAGGAAATGGATATGTACCCTTAATATAAAAACAACAAAGCAAAAACGTCCGCCAAGCACCAATTTATTCAAACATTGAGCACTTTCATAAGACCAATGTCAAACTTCATCAGAGCATGCCATTAAAACACAATAAGGCATATATAAAGTAGTTTAAAATCACATAACTCACAATTCCCACCCCCAATTAATCCTTAAAACAGTACATAAGATATAATGAATACAAAAAATAGAAAAGTACAAAAGTTCCTGACACCTTGCCCTCTATTTAAAACATTCAAAATAATACATCCAAGAAAAATATACAATACACATACATGTTAAAAAACTTTAAGAAAAAATAAATTTGGCTTTTAATTTTAAAATGCTGTTAATAGTTATGGCTTCATTTAATCCTGGAAGTACAGTGGCATTGCTCCTCATCTGCCAAATTAACTCTTTATACTCTAATAGAATTTCATGTGGCTCTCCCCTTTGGTCAAAACTGACTTTCTCAATACAGGAATATTTAAAAGAATGCATAGGAAATAATAATGTGTTTAGCTAATGCATTTTTATCTTCCAGTTTCTGAATGTCATACTGATGTTGATAAATCCTTGTTTTAAACTTTTTAGTTTTGCTTATATAAAATGAGGCACATTGTTGGCACAAAGCTATGTAAACTACGTTGGTACTCAGTTCAGTCTATGTTTTAAGTAGATCTTCCCCCACATAGGAATACATACTTCCTGACCTTCCTTAATTAGACTACATTGGTTACAGTGGCCACACTTGTTCATGTGCCCACCCTGTGGACTTTTCCTGCATCTCTCTATCATAGATTTAAAACACAAGTCTTTTTTTATATACCACCACTGGTTTGGACCCAGTTTTTTCAAGGTACTCTTCACCCCTGAAAATATTCCAATTGCGGTTAGTAGTTTTTATACCATCAAAATGTAAATTGTAAGGTAAGATCAATGCTCAATGGAAATTAATACTTTCTCGTCCACCACTCACCCCCTACCATCTGAATATACTACATGAGAGTTTGTCCCTAGCAGGGGAACATACACTCCTTCCTGTCTTTTCTTAACAACCTCACTTATAATACAATCAGGGAAACATAGGGGCATTCAATAACATTTCTTTCAAAACTGTGCATTGCTCTTCAAACATTAAATTGTCACTAACCATGCGGGCAAGCCTAAACATTTTGCCCCTTCATTAATGATTTCTTTTGATGAACCGGATGAAAACTTTTATAGTGCAATAGGGCATTAGAATAAGTCAGTTTCCTATAGAGATTTGATTCGAATCTCCTTTCTATCCCATTTTTGACAAGGGAAACATATAAATAATGCAGTATGTTAGCATCTACTTCCATGGTGAATTTAAGGAACGTAATACTTGAATTCAGGTATTCAAAAAATTCATCCAACCTTTCCCTCCCTGCTATCCAAAATATGACTGTCATCCAGGAAGCATCCGTAAAGAGTCCAACATCTACTAAAATCTGTCTTAAAAATGTCTTCCCCTGCTAGGGGCAAACTCTGCTGTAGTATATCAGATGGTAGGGGTGAGTGGTGGATGACTGCAGAATGCTAAGAAGAAAATAAGGAATTACCTCAATAATATGCATGAGTTTAGAAAGATTGATGTTAAGCAACTGATGTGAAGTTGTTCAGTCTCGCCATTCATTCATCACTGATAGGTTCGGAGCCGATCCTCTGCTCCGACATGGCCGTTTAGCAAAGCTCAAACATTACCAGTAGCTCGAGACCAAGCCCCTTATCCCAAGATGCACTGTTGGAATTACCTCAGTTCTAGTTTGCTGTGGCTCTGATCACTTGGTTTCCAGCTCTGCTCGAGACTTATTCAACGAATTAGCAATTTTTTTCTTAAAAATTTTCTTATATTTTCAATGTTTAGACTATTGCTTAGTGTTCCCTTATCCAAAATATTATATTCTTTTTGGGCCTCGTTAATTTTTGTGTCTTTTTCTTTGCTAGTGTTGGCTTCGGCCTTTAGTAGTGTAGCTTTAGCGCATTTTTTGTAGTTTGGTATTATTAACTGAATATACGGTTAGTTTCTTGTGTTGTTGTTTATATATATATATATATATATATATATATATATATATATATATATATATATATATATATTTAGATATATATACATATATAGATATACATACACAAACACACACACACACACACACATATATATATATATATATATATATATATATATATATATATATATATATATATATATATTTAGATATATACACACACACACACACACGCACACACACACACACTGTGGCCTTTTGGGCATTGTTAATATTGTGTGTGTTTGCTTAGCTGTTATTCTTGTTTAAAGGGTGATAGAATTTGTTTATTATTATGTCGGAAGATAAAGACAGACATCCTAAGTATGGTTTCAAAACATGTCCAGACTGTGGACAAAAGATGTCTGTCACAGACGGACACATTCAATGTGTTTATTGTCTGGTTGAGGTGCACCTTCAGGAGTCCTGCAGTATCTGCCACTCCTTTTCCACCAGGGTGCTTGCTGAGAGGAAGAGAAAGCTCATGGATCGGGGTAGTCTTAAGCATGCCTTTGAAAAGCTTTGACTGACCAGGATGGAGCCAGCAAGTCATCAAAGTCCTCCAAATCCTCTTCAGACTCCAAGTCAAAAAAGTCAACGAAAGTGGAACTTGCTGTGACTTCAGCTCCACAGTCTTCGGAGCAGACAGTCTTTTCCTTTCAGACCCAGGACACTGCCTTGGAACCGGTCTCTGAATCTTCTTCTTCTCCATTACTCCAGTCGACACCATCAGTGCATTCCTCCAGGTCCTCTGTTAGTCTTTTGGATTCTGACATGCACCGACTGGTACAGAATCTGTTAAAGGCACCAGGCCTAGCTAAATTGCTGTCTGTTCCGACCCAGGCGTTGGAACCGAAGACTACTACCCAGAAACTGACTGCTCCTCCTCCTAGCCATATTGGTTTTTCGGAGCTGGAAGAGACCGACCTGATGGTTGTAGAACCGTTGGAGCCGGCACCTCTTCCAGTGTCATCGGCTCCATCTACTCGGACGTTCTCAGCGCCGACTGGGAGCCTAGGAGCCAACACTCTCTGGTTGGGTCCGGGAGGATAGTCGCACTGACTTGTCAGTGCCGACTCTTCCTCTCGGGCCTCGTCAGGCTCGGAGCCCACGGCATCGGTGCGGGAGGGGACCACGGTTCCTTCGGGTCTGTCAACGACTCCTCATCGGAGCCATGAAAGCTTCGAAGCCATGAGGTGAGTACGGTCTCCTAAGACTTCCTCATCACCAGGTCTGGCCTCTTCTTCCCCTAAAGTGCCTGTGTCTGCTTCTGCTTCCATCGGCCACCCGAAGAGTGGAGACCCAGAGCCGAAGGTAGCCCCACTGGGCACCCCCTGCTCTTCTGAGACTTCCCCAGAAGCTCCCACTGAGGAAGTTCCCAGAAAGAGTGTGTGCAAGAGGAGACACTTGGACTCCCCATAGGAGTCACTGACATCTGACACTGACTTGGATGAGTCAGAAGGGTCCTCTCGATCCCCCTCTGAGGACATCTCCTTTGCGGAGATCCTTGAGATCCTTAGGCAGAGGGGTGATTTGCAGTCCAGAAACCCTACTGAGGATGAGTCTGTTCTTCTGAAGGCTTTTGGGTCTCAACCTTCCATCTCCTGGGTGCCTCCACCCTACGATGAGCTTATGCAACTGGTCTCTTGTAGGGCATGGGAATCTCTGGAGTCCATGGAGCCTGTCCCTCAGAGGCCGAATAAGTTGATCTCTGCCCCAACGGATAAAACCTTCTTGTCTAAGGGAGTCCCTGTTGATGCCATGGTGGGTGGTGGCAGCCACCAAGAAGGAATTGTTTGAAACTTCTGCATCTATCCATCCTCCTAACAGAGATTCTAGGATCATGGATAGATATGGGAAACGCATGTTCAGTTCAGTGACTTTCACTCTTCGATCACTGAACTATCTAACCCATTTCACCAGACTGCAAAGAGATCTCCTTAAGGTGTTGGGAGATGCTCTTCAGGGTGCTGTAGCTGCAGGTGTCACTGACAAAGTTTCTTCCCAGCTTGCTACCCTTAATTCCATTGCGAACTCGTCCATGCGTCTCATATCATATGCAGCAGATTGGTCGAATAGGGCTGCAGGAGCAGGGATTGCTCTTTGTAGGCATGCCTGGATGCATCTCTGTTCCTTCACGGAGCCCTTCAAGTCTTCTTTTGTAAATACCCTGTTTGATGGCTCATCCTTGTTTGGGCCTAAGGTAAAGGAAACATTGACCAGGTGTGAACAGGAGGGAAAGACTCTGTCTGCCGTCGGAGTCCGTTTTTCTACCCCCTACTCGGCCTTACCCCAAAGGCCAAAGGGGAGGAAAGATGTGGTTCCGTAAAGCCCAATGAGCCTTTCAGGACACATGTGGAAAACCTTCCTCCAGGGGCAGAGGAGGAGGTAATGGATGACGCTGCCCTCTTGGCAGAGGAGGTCCGCAACACCAGGGTGACAGATCATTTTTCTGGTCAGCTCTACCAGCGCTCCTGTGAGGAGGCCTGACTGTCCTGCTCTGGAGGCAGTCGGGGGTCGCTTATCTTTGCACCCAGAAGCCTGGCTAGATATTACAAACGACAGGTGGGTACAAAGCATAATTTCCAGAGGGTATTTCATACTGTTCTCCACTCCACCCATTCCCGTCAAGAGAATCCTGGACGTTCCACCCAGTTACAGGGAACAAGCAACCACAGAAGTCCTCAAGTTGCTAGAAAAAGAGTTATCCAGCCAGTCCCAGCAGACCAAACAGGATTCGGAACTTACTCAAGATTTTTCTTGGTTCCAAAGAAAACAGGGGACTGGAGACACATTCTGAATCTCAGCAGACTGAACCAGTTTGTAAGAAAAGAGAAGGTTCGGATGGTCACGCTTCAGTCTATACTTCCCTTTTTAGGGAAGGATAATTGGATGTGCTCAGTCAATCTCAAGGATGCATACTACCATATAAAAATGGCCAGACCATCCAGCGATAGTCTGCGTTTCTGGCCGGGAGCCAGTCACTACCAGTTTCAAGCCCTGCCCTTTGGTCTCACTACAGCCCCCAGAGTGTTTACCAAAAGTATGGCAGTGGTCATGGCTCACCTGAGGTGTCTAGGATTCCAGGTGTTTCCGTACCTAGACGATTGGCTCCTTACCTCCACCACCAGGCATCAACTGATTCAGGCCACAGAATCCACTTTGACACTCTGCAACGACTTGGGTATTATGGTCAACTTCAAAAAGTTTGCCTTGTCGCCATCGCAGCATATCGTCTTTATAGGGGCAGAGTTACACTTCAACCACCACTCTACGTCTTCCACTCGAAAGGGTATCAATTCTTCGCCAACACATCACTTCTTTGGTGTCAAAGAACAGAGCTCCAGCCACAGAAGTCTTGAAAAGTACTAGGTTTGATGGCAGCAGCAATATTAGCCATTCCATTGGCGAGGATGCATATGCGGATTCTTCAATGGCTCATTTTCATGCAATGGTCTTACCAGGAGTTGACAGTGAACCATATGATTCTGATTACAAACTCTTGCAAAAGAGGGATCTTCAGTAGTGGTTGACGTCTCTACATGTCACAATAGGACGCCCCTTTGTACTCCCCCCCCCCCCTCCAGTAGCCACTGTGACCAGGAAAAGACTGCCCAAGGCACATGGACGGATCAAGAGTCACACTTGCATATCAACATTCTAGAGATGAGAGCGGTACTTCTGGCATTGCAGTACTTTCAGGACTCTCTCCCTCTAGGGACAATTGCCATACAGACAGACAATATGTCAGTGGTCTGGTATATGAACAAACAGGGCGGGACCAAATCTTACCCCCTTTGCCGAGAAGCCCTCAGAATTTGGCAGTGGGCTGCGTCATCCCAGTGCTTTCTGTTGGCAACACACATCCCGGGGAAATCCAATGTGATAGCGGACAAGCTGAGCAGGGCAATTTTGTTGCCACACGAGTGGTCCCTCAAAGAGGAGATTGTGGACAAGATTTTCCGCAAATGGGGACAGTTTTGCTGCAACCTTTTTGCCAGCCGCATAAACACCAAATGCAGAAGCTACTTTGCCCTGATACCCCCTCCGGGAGAATCCCAGTGTGATGCACTAGTACACGATTGGTCCCCAGGTCTCCTCTATGCTTTTCCTGCAATTTTGCTGATACCCAGATTTTTACAGAAAGCAAAGTCACTGGGAAGGACTGTCATTCTTATAGCCCCTGATTGGCCTCGGCAAATTTGGTTTCCATTTCTTTACCATCATCTCTTGGAGGATCCATGCATCCTGGACCCAGTTCTGGACCTTCTGACTCGCCCATCAGGGGACCTCCATCCTTCCTTGCAGTCACTGAAGCTAACCGCTTGGCTGCTCCAGTTCCCTGTATATCCAGGCTTTATAATCTTTCATATGACACGAGTCAAATTTTGTTGGCCTCCCACAAACCTTCCACCAGAAAATTGTATCGTAGTAAGTGGAAGAGATTTTCCATTTGGGCTTCTAACAAGAACCTTGACCCTTACAAAGCTCCATTGTCATCCTATACTAGAATTCTTGACTGAGGTTTTTCACGAAGGAGCAGCAGCTGCCACCATTTGGGTCCAGTTAGCAGCCATATCTAATTTTCATCAAGGTATTGATGGCCTAAATATTATGCAACACCAGTTATCCAAGGCCTTCCTCAAAGGTACCTTTCACATGAGGCCTCCAGTGAACACTCCTTATTCTCCCTGGAGCTTGAATTTCATGCTATCCCATGTTGTTCTTCCTCCCTTTGAACCAGCATCATGTAGTGAGTTCAAGTTTCTGTCTTGGAAAACTATTTTTCTAGTAGCCATTACTTCTGCCCGCAGGGTGTCAGAGCTTCAGGCATTATCTATCAAGCCCCCCTATATGATTTTTCATCCTATCCCTTAGAACTAATCCTTCCTTTTTGCCTAAAGTATGTTCTGAGACAAACATCAACCAAGTTAGAGTTGCCTGTGTTTTTCCCCAACCATACCAACAAATTAGAATACATGCTGCACAAACTTGATGTTCACAGACAGCTTAGATATTATTTGGACAGAATAAAAGACTTCAGAAAGTCAGACCAGCTTTTTGTTTCATTCTCTGAAGCCAGAAAAGGCAGACCAGTGGCTAAAACAACTCTTTCTAAGTGGCTTTCAGATTGTATCACCTACACTTACTCATCTGCTAATAGGTCTTTGTTGCATAAAGTGAAGGTGCACTCGACCAGAGCAGTCTCTACTTCTTTGGCCTTTCAAGCCAAGTTACCCCTTGATAATATCTGTGCTGCAGCCACTTGGTGTAAGCCTCACACTTTTATCACTCATTACAAAGTGGACAAGGCCTCCAGGGACAGGGCTTTCTTTTGGTTTTACGGTCCTGAAAAATGTACTCTCGTGAGCCACCCAGGGTTTAGGGTGCTAGGGACGCTACCCATCAGTGATGAATGAATGGTGAGATTGAACAACTTCACATAAAGTAGTTATGTATTCACCATAACGTTCCATGTGAGTTGTTCCATCTCGCCTTCATTCTCGCGTCCCTCCCTCCTTCCCCCACCTGGCTGACAGTTGACCTGGAGGCTAACTTAATCCTGGTTTTTCAATGTTCTTCCTGTCTGGCGAGATTAGTCCTCTTTCTAGGGTATGGTAATTCCAGCAGTGCACCTTGGGATAAGGGGCTTGGTCTCGAGCTACTGGTAATCTTTGAGCTTTGCTAAACGGCCGTGTCGGAGCCAAAGATCGGCTCCGAACCCATCAATGATGAATGAAGGCGAGATGGAACAACTCACATGGAACATTATGGTGAGTACATAACTTCTTTTTTTTTGATAACAACACTAGAGCACAAGAACTTTAGCACAACAACTCCGGCAACAGAAAGTAGAAAAGGCTGTCGCCAAACTTAGGGGGCCAATAACCAAGAATGTAACAAGAGATCCTGTAGAAGTATTAGAAATATTTCGGAAATTCTGTGAGTCTGTATAAAGCAGAGAAATATGGAAATCAAGAAAAGATACAAATGGAAATGTTTATGGAAGAATTAAGTATGCCAAGGTTAGAGGTAGATGAGCCTCAATTACTAACAGGATAAGAGGAAATGAGATAAAAAAATTGTGATGTATAACCAATCTTCAGGAAAGTCCACAGGAATAGATGGCATTCCTGTGGAAGCTAGGAGGAAAAAACTGAAAGATCTGTAAGGTTTTGTTTAACAGCATCTTAAGAAGAGAAGTACCACTGTCCTGGAAGAAAGCCGGGGTAGCTGTCATACCTAAACAGGATAAAGATCCATCAGATCCAGCTTCATACAGACCCATTTCAATACTAAACCATGATTATGAAGCGTTTGTCTATAATGGCTAAATAAATGGCAAAAGTAATGCCAAAACTGATAGATATGGATTATTGTGGTTTTGTGGAGGGGAGGCAAACATTTGAGAACATTAACAGAATATTGATGATCCAGAGGGAAGGAGAATGTAAGAAAATGCCATTGTCGTTGGTGGGTCTTGATGCAGAGAATGCATTTGACAGAGTAAGCTGGGACTTTAAGCAGAGCAATGGAAGCATTTGCATTTCCTGAAAAAATTATAAGGTTCATTAAGAGAATATATGAGGGATTGGAGGTGAAAATTCAAGTGGGTGGGGTCTTCTCTGATGATTTCTGCTTGAGCAGAGGAACCAATCAGGGCTGTCCACTTTCCCCTTTATTGTTTGCATTATGTTTAGAACCATTGGCAAAGAAAATAAGGGATTCAGAAATTCAAGGATATAATTGGTATGGTAATCAAGAAAAGCTGACTTTATTTGCAGATCTTATTTTGTATTTGACAAAACCAGAACACATTAGTGTTGCGGAACATTTTGAGACAGTTTCAGATCTTTTCGGGATACAAAATTAATGAAGCTAAAACCAAGGCAATATTGGTAAATTATGTTACCATTCTTTGTCCACACTCTGATATCAATCCCATATTGATGGTTCAGGAATACCCATATGTATGAGGACATGATAAAATTAAATATTTAGGAGTATGTATTAAAAATTATTATAGTGTGGCAGCTAAGGATATGTGGGAAGAGACTAAAAAGATAATACAAAAACTGAGAAAATGGAAGCTTTGTTATATGGTTACGGATAGTAAGATACAAGCAGTTAAATGTTTTTGTTCCTTTAGTCTTATACACAGGTCAGGCATATTTTTATCAACCAGAGGAGACGTTGTGGGTAGCAATTAATAAAGAGCTGAAGGACTTTATCTGGGAGGGAAAGATGGCAAAAGTCAAGTGGGATAAGGTGATTCTTCCAGTAGAACAGAGTGGATTGGGATTACCCAATTTGAAGAGGTATTTCAGAGCTACACAGCTAAGACTCCTATACATAGCACAAGCAGAAAACTATAATTCAAAGTGGAAAGGGATAATGATGAAACATGGGGGAAGCACAAGAAACAAGGAGAGACTGGGAATTTGAAAGCAGGCCTTTATGGAGAATAACAGTAATCATGCTGAATATTATATTCATAAAGTAGCACAGAGTATTCTAAGAACTAAACTAACACAGGAGTGGAGAAAGATGATTCTGCCGATAGGGATGACTACAATTAGGGATACAGACAACAGGCAAGAGGGTGCCGGAATTTATTGGAGAAAACTGGCAAAGGAACCAAGGTATTGGGGAGCAAATAACTAGAGAGAGAAAGATGATAGAATGGGAAGACGCCATGAATTTATTTGGACTGCAGGTTAGAGATTGCCTTCCCTGTCAGGGATTGATATCAGAGTGTGGGCAAAGCGAAAGAAATAGGGGGCTCCTAAACAAAAGACCAGCACTGGTAGAGTTTTTAGTAGAACCTAGAACAGAAGCTGCCATTAAGAAAGGAATAATTTAGTAAAGCATATAAAATATTGCATGATAACTATAAGAATCAATCAGAGGAGGTTAGAAAGGATTGGAGAGAGAGAATGGATAAGCAATTCACAGAGAAACAATAGGGGTATATATTTGCGTCTCTGAAATATTCAACAAAATCTAGAAGATTTAGGATTTTTGCCTGGATATCTTTACATAGATATTTTTATACCCCAAGTAGGCTCCAGAGGATTTTTCCTCAGGCATTGTGTGAATGGGGAAGAAAGAGGTAATTGGGAACATATTTTCTGGGAGTGCAGTAAGTTGGTGGACTTTAAGGATTCCCTGCGGTATGCACTGTCTGAGATGCTGGGTGCCAGATTGGTCTGATGAACGCAATTATTTATTTTTGTGAGCTATGATACAGAATCGCAATCGCCTAGACATTGTAAGGCCTTGCTGTGTCTAATAATGGTGGCTGCCAAAAAAGTAGTTACTAGAAAATGGAAATCAATATCTAAACCAGCTATACTGGAAGTAGTAAATACAGTAAGAGGTAAAACAACTGTAACTGAGATATTTAGAAAAGGGTAGGAGCAAACTACGGGTCTATATTATATATTCGAAGTTTCAAAACTTAGAATCACATATGTTCGACAACATATGAAGTTTGAAACTTCGAATATATAATAAGACATCAAAAAAATTAAAAGTTACCTTAACGCTCCGAGCAGGGGGCAAGCCCCCCTGCACCCCCCCCCCCACGTAAATATACCAACTCCGAGATCGCACTTCAGTGCAGAAAAGGGAAATTCTCCCATTCTGCACCGTACAGTGCTGTTACATTTAACCTTCAAACTTTTCAAAGTTCGATCATATGGTGTCCGACCATAGGACATTCGAACTTTGAAAAGTTCGTTCTTGTAATAGGAACCCACAAACTACATAGGAGAAAATGGGAACTGTAGGAACAATACATACAAGGGAGGAATGAGGTCTAAAAGGCGGGAGGAATGAGGTCTAAAAGGCGGCAGGACTTAAATGAGCTATGTAATGTTTGAGTGTGAAAGATTGGGTAGATTAGAAGTGTTGTATAATGTTTGCAACTGGGAGTGTCAGTATGGTTTCTGATGTACAATGCTTGCAACTAGGATTGTGTGAGTGTGGTTTGTTTTATTTATATAAATGTATGATTGCCTACGTAGTAATTGATGGTTTAATAAAGATGTTTCTTGTTTAAAAAAAAAAAGCAGGAATTGAATAATTTGTGGAATATTGCTTACGTTATATGATATAGCTATATATGTGAAATGTAATGCTTGTTATGTTAATGTAGTTTGATTACTTTTTTATGAATTTAAATTTGCTACAAATGATTTCAATAAAGGTGTTTGGGGAGAAAAAAATCAACCGTTCCCCCCTTATTATCTACTCTTCCAACAATACTAAAATTGAACCAGTAGAACAAACCAAACTTCTAGGTGTCACTATTGAGAAGTCTGAAATTCAACAAACACACAGCTGTAACTATCAAAAAAGTACACATTTAAGCTTGGCTTACTCTAAAGGGCTAAACCATACCTTACCAACAACCCCAGACTAGCCACAGCTAGATCTCGCCTGCTGTCCACCCTCCTACACCCTTCCCACATCTTTACCAACCTACGTAAAGCAGATTTAAACTTGAGTCCTGCTACAACAAAATTGCCAAGTTTGGCACAAATCACCCCCCACAGATCACACCAGTGTACTGCACGTCATGTCAACTGGATTGAACTACCCAAACTATTGTAGCTGAACCAACTAACCATTGCCCACTCCATCATCCACAATCCTGAAAACTGTCCTGCTTTCAAAGACCTACTTCAAACAAATACAATCCACAGATCTCTAAAGTCCTCCGATAAACTTTTGCTAAAGGTAACTAAATCCAACAACAGCTTTGGAGACTCCCTGTACTGTAATAGTGTCTAAAAACCTGGAACTCAGTACTCCAACACATCCTAAACAACACAAATAGTCACAAATTCAAGCTACTTCTGAAAGAACACTTTACTAATCATTGGCTATGCAGCTGAACATTTCCTGGTTAATTTTGCCTCCCAACCTACACCAACCTCCTTTTACCAGTCACTGCTCCTTTTTACCCCAGTGAAACCAAGTTTCTTGTGTATACCAAAGCCTACTCTCCTGTTTCTCCAGTACCTAGTTGATGTAATGTGATCCTATCTCGCCTACATTCTCTACAGATGGGTTCGGAGCCGATCCTCGGCTCCGACTCGGCGCTATACAATAGAACGCAGTCTCTTATTGGCTGAGTCACCTCATATCCCAGGATGCACCACCGCTACTTCCCCAGATCTCGTTTGCCGCTTTCCAGCATAGACGTGGTCTCGGACTTGGCTGAGCTAAGTACCTCTAGTCAGAAACTTTTTCTGTCAAATTTCTCTCTAAAACTCACCCAAAAGCTGTTTTAACGGCTAGTGTTGTTGTGTGATTGTTTTTTGGTACCTTTTTGTGGAAGATTGTGTATTTTTGTTGGTAAAAAGTTTCCATTTAAGTTAGAGGGGCCTAGCCCTGCCTTAGGCGTTTAAATTAGAGCCTAGCTGTCGGTGTTAACTGTTTTGTCTGTAATTGTTGTTAAGTTTTTCTTTAAAACCATGTCTAAAGAACATAGACCTTCCAGTTTTAAAAAAATGTGTTAAGTGTGGTTACAAAATGTCTATAACGGATGATCATTCCTTGTGTGTATATTGTTTAGGTCCCAAACATCTCCAGGAGTCCTGTAGCGTTTGCCACGCTTTTTCCTCTCGAGTCCTCCAAGAGAGGAAAAACAAATTGATTTTAAAAGGGCTCATTGCCCCTTCTTTTGAGGAAGCCTTATCCTCTTCTTCTTCTCCTACTGGCAAGAAGAAAAAATCTTCGGCTCCGACCAGTCCATCGGATCCGATAGCTAAAAAGTCTAGGCAGGCTTCTCCGTCGGCTCCAAGGACTTCAGAGCCGAGGGCGGAACGGTCTGCCTCGATGTCTCCAGCCTCGACTCCTCTGGCTTTGGAGTCGAGAGCTCGGGCATCGAGAGGCGTGTCACCTTCATCGGCTCCACTGCCTTCGGAGCCGATGGGGGTTGCCCGCTCAGACACTTCCACCTCGGAGCCGAAGTCCACATCGGCTCCAAGGGAGATTGCAATAGTAGTGGAATCTCCCTCCACGCCGATACGCCTCGAGCCTTTACGGAGCCGGTCCCCCAGTCTTTCGGAGCCGGAGAAGTCGACTCGGACCCGGTCGGTCTCTTCTCGTTCTTCGAGGATGTCCGATTCGGACGTAGACAGGGTGCTTCAGAAGCTTTTCCAGTCACCGGTCTTCGCTAAATTGATCTCGACTCCTGCCCAGTTGGCTCTGGAGCCGATCCCCCATCCTTCTACTTCCATTCCTCCTCCGACAGCCTTGGCGCCGTTGGAGTCGGTGTTGGTGGATCCGGTCGAAGTTATCGAGTCGGCTCCGACTCTAACTTCAACCCCGTCCCTCGGGTCGGGGTTCGGTACGCGGACCTCCTCAGTCGGCCCCGGGGGGGATGCTTCAGATCCGATCCTTTCGGTTCCGAGCCTCCCTCTAGGTGCGTCGGCTGTGGGGGCTCCGGTTACTGTTGTGGCCTCGGGGACGGGACCTTCCCAGGATTCTGGGGTCCGGACTTCGATGCCATGAGAAGTGCTTTAGCCAAATCTTCTGTGGCCACTTCGACCTTTCCACCACCACCACCTTCCTTGGGCATGGAGACTGGCGCTTCTGGAATCCCCCTGTCTCGTGACAGCGGAGCCCCTGGGCCTGAGGTTACCCCCATTGGCGGTTCCCTTCTTCCTGGAGGTTCTTCCGACACCCTTTCGGAGGAACCGCCCAGGAAGAGACAGTGTAAGAGGAAACGCGTCGACTCCCCTGACGAGTCCCTCACATCGGATACCGACCTTGATGATGCGGAGGGGTCCCCAAAGTAGTCTTCGGAAGATGTCTCCTTTACGGACATTCTGGAAATCCTTAAACACCGAGGCGACTGGCAGTCCAAACCCCTTCCGCTGAGGAGTCGGTGTTCCTCAAGGCCTTCGGGCTCAGCCCTCCGCCTCCTGGGTGTCTCCGCCCTTGATGAGCTTCTGGATTTGATCTCTCGAAGGGCGTGGGAACACCCAGTTCTGTGGAACCGGTGCCAGCTCGTCCCAATAAGTTTCTCTCGGCACCCCCAGACAAGGATTTTTTATCTAAAGGTGTGGCTGTAGATGCTATGGTGGTGGCATCTGCCACCCAACAAGATGTGGCAGAGGCTTCGACGTCCATCCATCCCCCTAATAAAGAGTCTAGGAGCATGGATCGGTACGGCAAGCGTACCCTTTCTTCAGCGACCTTTACGTTAAGGTCTCTGAATTATCTGGCACACTTCACCAGACTACAGAGGGATCTGATCAAGGAGCTGTCGGATGCCCTCTCGGGTAACTTACCTGAACAGTTAACACAGACGGTTAACTCTCAGTTGGCTACCCTATTCTCATTATCTAACTCGTCCATGAGGCTCATTTCCTATGCGGCCGAAGGAGCGAGTAGAGCGGCTGGGACAGGTGTTGCTCTACGGAGACAAGCCTGGCTACGCCTGTGTCATTTTGCAGAGGCCTTTAAGTCTTCCTTTGCCGACGCCCCCTTTGATGGGTCCTCATTGTTTGGACCCAAGGTAAAGGACACTTTGACTCGCTGCGAACAGGAGGGTAAGACCTTGGCTGCCGTAGGAGCCCGCTTTTCCACTCCCCTCAGGCCTTATCCCAAGGCCCGAAGGGGAGGGAAAATGTGGTTCCGTAAGTCTCAGAAGCCTTACTCGTCGCAGCAGAGCGACCCCCCTTCTAGAGGCAGAGGAGGGGGAAATTTTTCAGGGAGACGCCGTCCCAGAGGCGGCGGAGGCCCCCGCAACACTGGAGACCGCGAGTCCTTTCGTGGCTCCTCCTCCTTCCAGCATCCCTGAAGGAGTACCCGACTGTGCAGCTCCGGAGCCAGTCGGGGGTCGTTTCTCGAAGCACCTAAAGGCCTGGGAAGATATTACTCAGGACCAATGGGTGTTTCGAATCATTGCCGGAGGTTACTCCATCCCCTTTGTTCAACCCCTCCCACCAGTCCAAAGAATCCCGGACCCACCACCCAGTCAACGGGATCATGCAGCCAACGAAGTATCAAAGCGGCTTCAAAAAGGAGTCATCCAACCTGTCCCCGCAGACCAGGCCAGATTAGGGACTTACTCAAGATTCTTTTTGGTGCCAAAAAAGACCGGGGACTTGAGACCCATTTTGGATCTCAGCAAACTAAACCGATTTGTAAAAAAGTCCAAATTCCGGATGGTCACTCTACAATCCATTCTCCCGCTGTTGGAGAAAGGAGTTTGGATGTGCTCCATAGATCTCAAAGACGCCTACTATCACATTCTGATGGATCAGGCGTCGAGGAGACACTTATGCTTCAGCCTGGGAGACAGTCATTTTCAGTTCCGAGCACTGCCTTTTGGTCTCACCACAGCCCCCAGGGTGTTTACAAATGTTTGGCAGTCGTGACTGCTCACTTGAGAAGTCTAGGATTCCAGTTGTTTCCATACCTAGACGACTGGCTCCTAACTGCCGCCTCCAGGCATCTACTCTTGGAAAATTTAGCAGCCACTATAGCACTGGGCAAATCCTTAGGAATCACCTTCAGTTGTTCAAAATCTGTATTGCAACCATCTCAGCGTATTCTGTTTATCGGTGCAGAAATAGATTCAAGGCAGATGCGAGTCTATCTTCCTGCAGAAAGGATCGCGACGCTTCAGTCTCAGGTTCGGGCCTTAATCCTCAGACGTCGTGCTCCAGCAAGAATGGTCCTACAAATGTTGGGCTCCATGGCAGCCACCATTCTTCTGGTCCCCTTGGCAAGGTTGCACATGAGGATACTTCAGTGGCTCCTCTCAGTCCAGTGGTCTTATCAGGACCGTCCCCTCAGTCACCGCATTCTGATCACGGACACGTGCAAACAGGATCTTCGTTGGTGGCTTTTATCCCCCAATCTGAATCAAGGGCGACCCTTCGTTCCCCCACTCCCCTCTGCCACGCTGACTACGGACGCCTCCCAGACAGGGTGGGGGGGTCATTATCTGGACAGGTCGGTCCAAGGCACGTGGCACCCCGACGAGAGTCTTCTTCATATCAATATCCTGGAGATGAGGGCGGTGCTTTTAGCGTTGCAAGCACTACATGATCACCTCCCCCAGGGTACAATTGCCATTCAATCCGACAGCATGTCGGTAGTCTGGCACTTAAACAAGCAAGGAGGAACCAGGTCCTATCCCCTTTGCAGAGAGGCCATGAGAGTATGGGACTGGGCAATTGCTACCAAGCGTTTTCTAAGGGCAACGCACATTCCGGGGAAATCCAACGTGATAGCCGACAGACTGAGCAGAACTATTCTCTCCCCTCACGAGTGGTCCTTGAACAACAGAGTGATAACACAGATTTTCACAAGATGGGGAGTCCCCTGTTGCGATCTCTTCGCAAGCCCCCTCAATGCGAAATGTCACCACTTCTTCACTCTGACCCCAGTTTCGGGGGAGACCCCCAAGGACGCTCTAGTCCACGCTTGGCCCTCCGGTCTGCTATATGCCTTCCCACCGGTTCCCCTTCTCCCCAAGGTGATTCAGAAGGCGATTCGCTTGAGAAGCAGAATGATATTAATCGCCCCATACTGGCCTCGGCAAATCTGGTTCCCCTTTCTTCACAGGTATGCATTGGAGGGTCCTTGGTTCCTGGACCAAGTTCGGACCTTTGACTCATCAGTCAGGACAACTCCATCAGTCCCTCCATTCGTTGAAGTTGACAGCCTGGCTACTCCTCTTCCAACCATAATTAGGAGCCACTCTTTGGCTCCTGAAGTCATACACATCTTGTCTTCGGCCCACAAGACTTCTACAAAGAAGATATATAGCAGTAAATGGAAGAGGTTTGCTATTTGGGCCCAACTCCGAGGATTAGACCCTATGACAGCCTCGGTATCAAAAGTACTGAAGTTTTTAGCCTCCCTGTTCCAGCAAGGTTGCTCAGTATCTACCATCAAAGTACAATTGGCGGCTATTTCCAATTTTCATGAAAGTGTGCAACCTCCCTTAATGAGCAACAAGCTCTGTAAAGCCTTTATTAAAGGAGCTTGGCTTTTACGACTCCCCACTTTGCAACCTGCACCTCCGTGGGATCTGAATGTGGAATTAGGTGCTTTAACCTCACCACCCTTTGAGCCGGCAGCAACTTGTGATCTGAAATTCCTTTCTAGGAAAACTGCCCTTCTAATTGCTATTACTTCAGCCAGACGGGTTTCAGAACTTCAGGCTCTATGTGTTAAACCGCCTTACTTGGTATTCCACAAGGATAGAGTATCTCTTAGGCCAAACCCATCTTTTATACCAAAGGTTTGTTCTAATTTCTGTCTACAATAGTCCCTGGAGCTACCGGTCTTCTTTCCCAAATATTCCAATAGAGCTGAATATACTTTTTCACTGCTTAGATGTGCACAGGCAATTACGCTTCTATTTGTATAGGACACACAAAGCACGGAAATCAGATCAACTGTTTGTGTCCTTTTCGGATAATAGATTAGGCAAAGCCGTCACTAAAGTCACTATTGCCAAGTGGATCAGGGACTGCATCACTCACGTTTATCTCATCTCAAACAAGGAGCTCATAGCTCGGTTAAAGCTCATTCTACTAGAGCTATGGCCACTTGGCAGCCTTTCATTCCAAGCTCTCTATTGGCGACATTTGTGCGGCTGCCACGTGGACATCTTCACACACCTTTGTTTCTCACTACAAATTAGATGTGGCATCCAGGGGTCGAGCTTCCTTCGGTTCCACAGTTCTCAGGAGTGTTTTCCAGTGAGCCACCCGGGAATTAGGTGCTAGGGACGCTGTCCCATCTGTAGAGAATGTAGGCAAGATAGGATCACATTACATCTTTTAGTTATGTACTTACCATAACTTTAGATGTATGGGATCCATCTCGCCTACATTCCTAATAACCCACCCTCCATCCCCCTGCCTTGTAGACCAGGAGAGACCGGATGATCCGAAATTGATCTTCTTTCCTCTCTTGAAAGACCTGAGTATGTTATGACAATAGTATGTCTCTGTGAACATGAATGCAAACAAACAAGATCTGGGGAAGTAGCGGTGGTGCATCCTGGGATATGAGGTGACTCAGCCGATAAGAGACTGCGTTCTATTGTATAGCACCGAGTCGGAGCCGAGGATCGGCTCCGAACCCATCTGTAGAGAATGTAGGCGAGATGGATCCCATATATCTAAAGTTATGGTAAGTACATAACTAAAAGTTATGATAAGCATGCATCTTCTAACCTACAGCCATGTTAAAAATGTATAAATCAGAAAGTTTGTCATTCTGTCTATCCCTATTCATGTACTCTAAGCTGCAATGTTTGCTTGTTGCTGTGTATATCTGCTACACCTTAGGTGATGTAATTTCTAATCGGCCTTGTTAAAAAAAAAAAAAAAAAAAATGTGTATGTCTATCCCTATTCATGTACTCTAAGCTGCAATGTTTGCTTGTTGCTGTGTATATCTGCTACACCTTAGGTGATGTAATTTCTAATCGGCCTTGTTAAAAAAAAAAAAAAAAAAAAATGTGTATATAGTATCTGTGTGTGTGTGTGTGTATATATATGTATATATATGTATATGTATATATATATATATATATATATATATATATATATATATATATATATATATATATATATATATACACCTACACATATTTGACTGTGCCTGTTTAAATGTATACCATACTGCAATGTGTGTATTTGCTACTCTGTATACTTATTATACTGTAGGAGGCTTAATTGTCACCATATGTCATACTCGTCTATATCCATTCATTGTGTTCATATATAAATATATTCTACTGTTTGCTATCAATATATTTTTCTCTTGGAACTTTTCTCCCCGGATCGCTGCTGAAAATGGGCTCTTTGCCCAGTCGGACATTACCCAGTAAACAACTGTAACAATAAAAATACATAAAAAAAAAATCAAGCCATCATCCTTTGTGAGGGTCAGAAAGCAACCGAAGAAAATATTTCAGGAGAACTCTACTCAAGAATCCAAACCTGGGAAAGTATTTTTCCAGATAAACCAGTCTTTGGCTATCGGTTTGCTGCTTTTCTATAAATTACTAAACCCAGGTGTCCAAGTACTTGATGTCCAATGCTGGATTTTTAAGATCGTGATTCTAAACAGCAAATGTTATACTTAATCATGCTACACAAGTGGACATACATGGCACTAAATGTAGTTATGATACTGTAGAGACCTTGACAAGAGCAGCTTCTACATGCTCTGTAATCTACAGGTATGCATGGTTACATAGCCAGCCTGTTCATGAGGACTTGATAGCAAAAGTAGTGGATTCCCCTTTAGACAAAAACCTCATTTGTCCCCAAGCTGCCAACCTTTTCAAAACCCTTCAAGAGCAGGTTAAAACTATGAAGGACTGCAGATGACTTCTGTTAATCTCTGTACCCAAGTACCAGAGGAATTGCCCAACAAAACCTACATCATTGGCCAGAAGGGACCCTAGGCCAAGCCAGCAATGCAGAAATGATCCCAGAAGGAGATTCACAGGTATCCCACAGAGAGGGATGCCTCTCTCTGGGGCAAATCTCTGTCTACAATCTCCTATCCCCCTGGCCCCTAACCTTACTCTGCCATCTGAAAAAGGCTGACCCAATATTTCTTCACCTGGGAAAAATTACCACAGACAAATGGGTGCTGTGTATCATAACTAACACAGAAAGCAGTAATTACGAAGGATGGTTCAAATCGACAACTTGAACGAAGTTTATTTCCAACGCACAAACAGAGACACTTGTAAACATGTTTACAAGTGTCTCTGTTTGTGCGTTGGAAATAAACTTCGTTCAAGTTGTCGATTTGAACCATCCTTCGTAGATACTGCTTTCTGTGTTAGTTTTGGTGACTATTTGCAGTATTATCCACACTTTTTTTGCATTGCTGTCTATCATAAAAACAGTTATGCCATGTCTTGGATACAGATTTCTCCTCCTCCACACAATCCTATTCATCTGCTCCCATCTATTTTACCGGGACTGTGGGCAAAGGCACAATAGAGACAGTGCCAGACGAATTTGTGCGAAAGGGGTTTTACTTCAGACTTTTCGTAGTGTCAAGGAATGAAGGGCAGTGGAGACACATACTTTATCTTTTCTTACTAAGCACCTTCTTAAAAGTGCCAACTTTCAAAATGGTATCCTTGCACATTCTGCTGCAGGCTTTCCTGGTATCCCTAGATCTAAAGGATGCTTAACTCCATATACCAGTTCGGACCCCCCTCCAGGAGATTCCTAAAGTTTTGTAATGGGTCCTCTCACTATCAGTGTATTGCTTTGCCATTTGTGCTTTCCACAGCCACAGGAATTTTCACAAAGTATCTGTTACCAGTGATTGCCTTCTGCTAAACCCACAGAATTCAGAATTTTCCTTACTTAAATGACCTGTTAATCCAAGTTCTTTCACCACAAATTCTCCCATAGCATCTCCAGTTCACTCGTCTCCTCCTCCCTCAGTTGGGATTCACGATCAACTACAAAAAACCCTCCTTGTGGTAATCTCAGGATTTAGTTTTTCTGGGCTGTGGGCTGGACAGAAAAAGAATGCAGGCCTGCTTACCTCAAGAGAAGGTGCAGACTTTTACAAACTGCTACCACAACATTGCCTCCCTCATCCAGTACTAAGCCAGGAAGATCCTAATGGCTCTTGGGTTCATGGCAACTACTATCCCAGTGATCCCCCAAACCAGACTACATTGGAGGGAAATCCAATGGTACCTGAAAACAGTTTATGTCCAGAAGGTGAGAGGGCTGATCCTAGTGGGTCCCCCTTTACTCTGTCTCATATGGGAACTGTTATGGTGGAAGGATCAGGTGAAACTCAATCCTGGACTTCCCTTCACTTCTCCAGCCCTAGTTCAGGAAGTGTACACAGTTGCCTCGGATGCGGCATGGAAGAGCCTGGACAGGCACCTGAGTACAGGGCAAGATGGCAGCTACCAGTACTAAAGGAACACATTAACATGGAGGAAATTATGGCCCTCATTCTAGCTCTTCAGGTCTTTTTACATCTCTAGAAACCAGGAACCCTAGGAGTTTTCACAGACAAAACAACAGTAATGTGGTACATAAACAGGCAAGGAGGGGACTAGATTTTACAAATTGTGCAGCTTGGCACAGAAAGCCTGGGATCTTGCTAACCAGAAAAACATGTCACTCTCAACCTCATACATTCCATCACAGGACAATGTGTTGGCAGACTCTCTAAGCAGGTTCTTGGAGGACACTTGCAAATGGACCCTGAACAGACAGGTTTTCCAGGACATCCTTCACCAGTGCACCAGTAGAGCTGTTTGCTTCAAATACCAACAAGCAATTCCACTATTTTGTACCAGGAACCTTTGTCCTTCAGCTTGGGGGACAGATGCTTTCACTTTTCAGTGGACAGGGAACATCCTATACGCCTTCCCTCCACTTCTTATAATTCCAAGAGTTGTTCTAAAGACCCAAAAGGAAAAAAAACAAAACTCTTGCTAATGATTATCTTTTGTCCAAGACTGTATTGTTTCCCTCTTTTTCTTCCAGCCAGAGGCAAGTACTGCAAACTGGCACACCAAGCAGATGTCAGCATACAACAGAGAAGGTTACTACTTTACCCCAATCACTTCCCTAAACCTAACTCTGTAGGTGATAGGATTGTAAGTCCTTACAGGCACCATTTCTCTTCAGTTAAGGTTCTCCAACAACCCAGGAGACCCACAACTTAAAAATCATACATAGCCAAATGGAAGAGATTCTCCTGTTTGTGCCAGGAATGGAGAGGACCCTGACCATTGAGGTACCTTCCATTCTGAAATATCTGTTTGAACTTTTACATACAGGTTTGGCCTAGTCTTTCATAAAAGCCGCAGGTCAGCCATCTCTGCTTGCTTACTTCTCGCTCCTCCACTCCTCCACTTATGTCCATATATGAGGTCAAGTTATTCCTTAAAGGGGTCATGCACCTGAAATCACCTAAACAGCCCACTAACCCTACTTGGGATGTCAACTTTGTGCTAGAAAAGCTTACCTTACCCTGTTTTGAACAGGCAACATCTGCAAACTTCAAATTCAGCACCTGGAAAACTGTTATGCTCCTGGCCCTTTACGTCAGCTAGGAGAGTTTCAGGCACTTATGGCCATTTCTCCCTTTCTTATTTTTCACAGACAAGGTGACCCTTGGAGCTAATCCTTCATTTATGTCTAAAACAGTGAATGAGCTCTCTCTCAATCAGGCCAAAGACCTACTTACCTTCTTTCCCAATCCACAGAATCTGGGGGAAAGGATAATGCATTATCTGGACACTCAGACTGCTAAGATTCTATTTGGACAACATCCATTCAGAAGTCTGATCAACTACTATTTTCATGTGCTGTAAACTGGACCAACCAGTATCCAAACAAACCACTGCTAGCTGGATCACTAAGGCACCCACCTTTTATTACTGTAAATGGCAAGTCCTTGTCCTCATGCCCTTGTGTTCACTCTGCCAGAGGCTGCTACTGCTCTGGTAGAGTAGGCAAAGTGTGCCCTCAAACTCATTGTTCCAGAGCCATAGCATCCTATGGAGTTTTTTTGCAAAGGAGGGAATGCCAGGTCCATACTGGAGGCAACCACCTGGTAACCTGTACACACATTCGCTAAACACTACAGGATTGATGCCTTTTCAAGGTCCAGAGCTGCCTTCACTAGATCAGTCATATCTGGCCTCTTGGACAGTTCTACTGCCCTTTAACCAACCACCCTTAATTTCCCTTTAGCTGTGGGAATCACCTATTTGTTAGGAATACTGCAACAGTAATTTCAGTCAGGACGTGGTACAATTGTATAAGAAGTTACCATAACAGTAAATATCCTATTGACCACTGGTGCAGCATTCCTTCCCACCCTTCTTCCCCTCTTCACTACATTTTCTCCTTACGCACTTTCTTCCTCAATTCCTATCCCATGGGAAATGCCTTAGAGCAGGGTGAAGCTTCTTACCACTTCATACTAATGCCCCTCCTAACTGACCAGTTTTCTGTCTTGGGGATCTTCAGGCCACTGGCTTGGAGATAGTTTGAGGAATTATGCTTAAATTTCCACATATGTACCCTTACACTTTTGAGCTGAGGTCACTCAACAGATGCACAGTACTGGAAAGGTAAAACATTGCTACCCTGGCCAGACAACAGCAGTGGTAACCTGTGTGTTAGAGGTATAGTAACAGTGATCAGTAGAACATCTACTATTGTGGTACATTGCTAACTATACTTTATCTCAGATTCACTAAGCAGAGCCATGGAACACCTTCACGAATGGCTGTTGAAGAACAGAGAGATCTTCCTGTACATGGTCCGCAGATGCTATAGTCCTTAAACAGATATTTTTGCCTCTTATCAGACCAGACATCTCAAATTGTTTTTGCAGTTGGACTTCTTGTCTCGAGGCCTGGAAGATGGAGGCCATGTCTTTCAGATGGGGGGGTGGTGGTCCTGTATGCATTTTCCCCTCTACCTCTGATCTCAAAAGGTCTATTGAAGATCCAGAAGGACAAACCAAACATCTTGCTAGTGAATTCCTTCTGGCAGAAGCAGCATTAGTTCCCCCCTTCTCCACCTACCTAGGCTCCATCACTATTAGCTACCCCACAAAGTGGACTTGAGCACAAAAAAGAGGGTTCTCTTATCTAGCTCAACCTGTAGGCTCTTAACCTGACTGTTTGGGTGACAGAATCTTAATTCCTTTCAGACACCAGTTTTCTGAGGGTATGCTCTGGGGGTGGGGGAGGGTGACAAAACCTACCAGCAGAAAATCTCACATCTCTAAGTGGAAAAGATCTTCAGTCTGGTGTCTCAAGAAGAATGAAGACCCCTTTAGGTTGGGTATTCCTGTTATTGTATCGTGCTTGTATAAGTTGCTCAAAAGTGGACTAGCCTATTTCTCCATCAAGGCACACTTATCTGCTATTTTTGTCTGCATGCCTTTAAACTCTCCCTTTCTTTCCAGAACTAAGGTCAAACTATTGTTAAAAGGCATCCTTCACTCGAACACATCTAAGAGGTAATCCACCTCCCTGGGATTTTACCTTTATTTTGGAAAAACTTACCACCTTTTGAACCAGAAGCTTCCACCTCATTAAAATTCTCTACCTGGAAATTGTTCAGATGGTTGCTCTTACCTATGCTAGATGAGTTTCTGAGCTACAAGCTTTAATGGCCTTAGTCTTCCGTAAGGAAAGGGTTTCCTTAAGGTCTAAACCCCCATCTTATGCCGAAAGTAGTAAATGAGCTGTCACTCAACAAGGCTATCATTTGCGTACTTTCTTTCGTAACGCACACAACAGAGATGAAAGACTTCTCCATTCCCTGGATGTGCACAGACAGCTAAGATTCTGCTTGGACAAAAAAAAAAAAAAGGAAGACCAACCAGCTGTTGGTCTCATTTCAGGAGGGTAAGTTGGGTAAGCATGTTTCCAAGCAGACTGTCTCCAATTGGATTTCTACATCCATTTCCTTTTGTTGCACCCTCAAGGTAAGTCCCTGTTTTCAGCTGTGAAGGGACATTCTACTAGAGCATTCTCCTCATCTAGAGCCTTCTTCAAAGGTATTGACTCCATGTCTGTTCTGGTGATGACCATCTGGTCATCAATTCACACCTTTACTAGGTACTACAGAGTGGACATCTTTTGCTACATCTGTCCTACTACCTAGACTGTTTTTTTATTGCTTGTTTACTCCATTGTCTCCAAGCTCTCCTGTCTCTAAATAGTCTGAAGATTTTGCACCCATACTTCTCTTATATAACCCTATGCTTCTGGGCTGAAGTTATGCACTGGATTTATGTTGTGTCCAGAAGGTTTTGGCGTTGGTACACCAGATGAATGTTAAGTTACCATGGAAGGATAACCTCTCAGTAATGGAATCTTCAGCAGTGATCAGTAGGACATTTACTGTTATGGTAAGTTCTTGCACAACCTTACTGTTTTGGGTTCAGTCTTAAATGTTTTCGGCTCTGGCTTAATGAGGAGACTTATTTGATTTTATACATCATGTGTTAGGGGCAAGTTGACACTTTGCAGTCCCAGTCAGTATCTGGGTAGAGTGTCCAGACAGATTATTCCATACAGTGTATGAGTACTCTGACCTGTAGACTTAGTTTGGATCCATTCTTCATGGAACACTAAGGTGTTCTACGCGTTTCACTGTTGCAGTCATAACTGATGGGATTTCCTGCCATGGAAGCCCTTGGCCAGCCCAACTACCAGAGAATTTTCTCCTCTCCCCGACACCAGCGGATGCTCTGACCAACATCAAGATGTCTGGGCACAAAGGGGTTCAGCCAGTGGCATAATCTCAGTTCTTTCTTTCCATTGGATCCCAAAGCAGAGTGATAGTCAGTGTGTCAGTTGGTCTGCACCAGAGAAAGAAGATGTCTGAAGCCAAGTATCCTGTTGGGGGACTTTTCATATATTTGTTGACTGTCAGTGAAAGTTTAATAACTGCCTCTGCTCTGGCAAGCAGATAACCACACCATGACTTTTACTCCTATTGCGTAACTTGTTTGGTCCCAGAACAAGATGTACTTAACTGTCGGTTCTGTACTTACTTTAACAGTAGAACTATCAAGCGTATGGCTGACATTTTAGCGAATCACTAGGGCCTTCATGTAGTATGTCATCCAACAGTTGGGCTGAGGTTGATTTTCCCTAGGCATAAGAAGAAAAGGTGCCCTAGACTTAGGGTACCAGGTGACACTCATCTGCCATGTGCCAGTCCACCAAGGCTTGTTATCGTTAAAGAAGGTGAGACACCTTTGCATTCCCCTCTAATGAATGAGGTTGTGGCACAGGCCTTTATCGAGACCTGTTTAGAGTCCAGTATGCTACCAGGTCCCTCTATTTCCCACAAGCTGAAGGACTTAAGTTGTTGGTAGAGTCCAGAGCTGCTTCCCAGGTTCCGGCTTCAAATGACTGCTTCCTGACTAAGGGGTGTCTGGAGATTTTGTCATCAAGAGATCACCTCAGTTCACCATAGTCAGGATTTGGCTGTCCACTTGCATCCTGGCCCTAGAGTGGAAGTTGCCCTCAGGCCTAAGTTTAAGGCCTCACATAGGCTGAATCCAGCTTGCCCCAGTCAAGGCCTACCAGCTCCCACTCCCAAACTCAGGCCCATCAGCAGGACCTAATTAGGCTGGCTGAGGATTAATCACCACAATCGGATCCAGATGCCTTTCTCTCCCAGTTTCTGCCTCTGAATCATCTTCTGGTAAAAGAAAAACAGATATTTCCCCCTAAGAGTCTTCTGATTCTTTTGACACTGAGGATGATGATTATGAATCCACCTTTGAGGAAGGTTTTATGTATTGCTTCCTATGGAGATTCAGATTCTGATGAGAACCTTTCCTCAGCCTCTCCCCTGACGACATTTCTTTTGGGGAGACCCCATTTAAAGTGTTCCCTTATGCCCTTAGGGTATGTAAGAAGCACAGGGACATCTGCAATCCATGAAGAGGGCTAGGGAATTTCTAAAACTCCCTGAACATAATGCTCTTGCTATTCCTCCAGCCTTTGAGGTGGTGGACAGTGTATTGCTGGATTTTTCTTTACAGCCAGATTCCATCCTTCCTGCTACCTGGAAACCTGACATATTTTACAGAATTCTAGATTCACACAGGCACCTTTTCAAGAACCCTGTAGCAGACCCTGAAGTGGAGCTCAGGGTTCTAAGGGAGCTATCTGGTACTTTCAAATATATATTCCCTGTCAATTAACAAAGAAAGCAGAGCCTTGGACAGGTTTGGAAAGAAAGTCTACACCTCTGTTACTCTGATCATTAGAGCTTTGAATTGCCAGTTTCATAAGTAGTCAAGAAACCATTTTAGATCAGATGAAGGAAAAACTGTTGGGAATTGAAAATAAGGCCCTTTCCAAGGAACTGCTGGACTTGGGCAATTCTTGCACTTGAGTAGCTAAGCACTCCTTTCATTGTAGCTGCGATGCTCTGAAAACTTATAGCAGAGTAGCAGTTACAAGATCCATCATTAGAAGACATGCCTGGCTGAGGGAACAGTCCCTCCCCTGAATATGTGAAATCAGTCTCTTTGATGTTCCTTTGGGCACAGATTTCCTTTTTGGCCCCAAGGCTGAAGCTGTACTTAAGAAGATTGAGGATAAGGCCAAGTCCATGCAAATAGTCAATGGCTTTATTCAGGCTTAACCTCCTCACTTCAGCTGCAAATACCATACCAAACATTGGCCCTTTCTGGCCTCCCAGTCTCAGCCTAGACAAAGGTGACCTCGAAGGGAAAGGAGTAAAAGGCAGCACCAATGTCCTAGACAGCGACAAGCAGATCTGGTAGGCCTTTGGCATCCCACAAACAGGGACCAATCATGACTGTCCCATGATGCTGCCTTTCCCCCTTCCCCCTCCCCTCCTATCTCACTCCTTCCTCCCTACCCCATCTCTTGGCTAGGGCGACTGCCATTTTCCTTCTTAAAGAATTGGACTTTCATTACTACTGATCAGTAGGTACTGAAAATCACATGAGGAGGTTACAGACTCCACTTCAGACAGCATCTGATTTGACCAGGTTTCATAGCTATTCCATCAAACCAGCAAATAGAGGCCTTTAATAAAATACAACTCCTGTGCATCGAAGGTTCTGTGGAACCAGTACAAAACACATTACAAGGAAGAGGACTTTACTCGAGGCTTTTCCTAGTCCCCCAGAAAAGAGGGTATCTGGAGGCCAGTTCTAGACCTGTCTAAGCTCAACAGATTCTTGCTGGTACCAAAATTCAAAATGTTAACCCTTCAAAATTGCTACCCATGATCTTACCCAATGCTTTTCCGGTAACTTTACATTAAAAAATGCATACCTCCACATTCCCATAGAAAAATCTTGCAGGAGGTTCTTGTGCTTCAGAGCAGGTATGAAGTTCAGTTCTGTGCTCTGTCCTTTGACTTCTAGTGCACCCAGGGTTTTCACAAAATGCCTAGCCCCAGTGATAGCCTTGTACAGGTCAAAGGGCATTCAGATTTACCCTTACTGAGACAACTGAGTCATTCAGGCAACAGATCTAGAAAAACTCAAAGTAGATCTACTTTACACTCAAGAGGTCCTGACCACTGGATTTCACCATCATCTAAAAGTCTCAAACCATTCCCACAAACATGATTGTGTTTTTGGGGGCTTTGATGAGCTCCTCATTTCAGAAAGCCTTTCTTCCTCCAGATAAGGTTACCTTTCTAGCTCTGTACTTCCAAAAGCTCTTTCTTGGAAGTACCTCACAGCCAGAGTTTTCCTCAAATTTGAGTTTATATGGCATATTAAATCCTCATGATCCCCCTGGCCAGACTACATATGAGGAAGCTGCCGTGGTACCTCAGAAATGTGTGGTATCAACATTCTCAGTCCCTCAACTTCAGGGTAAAGCTTCTCCTGTTACTCAAGAAAGAGTCTACCTGGTGGACCCGAGCATGCTCTCTCAGCTCAGGCCTTCCCTTCAGGTTCATCCCTCAGAAACAAACTCTGACCACAGATGCCTAGGAGATACTCTGGAAGGCCCACTACAACAACTTGCAGACTCGGGTCAGATTGGACTTAGGTTCAAGTACAAACATATCAACCTAAAAGAAGTGATGGCAGTCGAAAAAGGTCAGATTAAGACCAGTGGAAACCAAGAGTATTCCTAATGAAGACAGCACCATGGTTATGTGGTACATAAAGCAGGGGGATCTCACTCTTGCCCTCTTTGTTGCCTAGCCATGCACCTCTGGGCAACAGCAAATTCCCTAGGTCTGCACCTTATGGCACAGTACCTACCAGGAGAAACCACTCAGCTAATGGGTCATACAAGTAGCAGCCTGCAAAACTCTCATGAGTGGAAACTACATCAGGAAGTTTTTCTCAGCATAGCCAAAGAATGAAGTGTGCCAGAGAGAGACGTTTTGCCACCAAAGAAAACACTCAAAGTTTTGCTCAAGGACCAAAACAAGGTCAACCTGGAAGTCATATGCCTTCTCTTGTACAGGCCTATTCCTCTATGCCTTCTCTCAACACTTTTGCTCTCCGGACTACTGCTGAAGATAAGGGAAGGAGGACAAAGCATCATTCTAATAGCCCCAGACTGGCTACGGCAGCACTGGTACCCTATAATGCTTAGTCTAAGCAAGAAGGAACCATGGCCGCTGCCTCAACAAGTGGACCTGTTAACACAGAACAAAGGGCATCATTGTGCACCCCAACCTGAACACTCTCAAATTGACAGCTTGGGTGATAAATTGACGGCCACCCCTCAGCAAACGGGTACTGGATATTTTGAAAGAAGCCAGGAGACCTAGCACAAGAAAATCTTACTCCACTAACTGGAAGAGATTCATTGTATGGTACAGACAAAAGGGACAGAGTCGTCTTCAAGTTCAGATGCCTCTGATCCTTTCATACTTATCAGAACTTTTTGACAAAGGGCTTTCTCATTCCTCTATTAAAATTTGCGCTTCAGCAATTTCAGCTTATCTACTTGCTTAAACTACTATCTTCTCCCATCCTGTCATGAAACAGTTCTGAGAGGGGTTATCCACATTAGAACCTCAAGGAAACCTCCTGTTCTTCCATGGGAGCTCAGTTTCATTCTGGAGAACTTCATCCTCCCGTCTTTTAGACCAGCTACCTCCACAGCCATTAAATTGCTGACCTGGAAGTCCGCCTTCATGCCAGCCATTACTTCAACTAGAAGGGTTTCATAGCTTCAGGCCCTTATTTGTACATGAAACCTTTCATCACTTTCTACCCTGATAGTCTCTCTCTCTTGGGATGAACCCTTCCTTTATGCCTAAAGTGGTTACAGAGATCCCTTTAAACCAGACCATCCACTTACCTGTCTTCTTTCCTAGCCATCAAAACAAGGGAGACAGAATCATCCTTTCCTTGGATATGGACAGGCAACTGTGCTGCTACTTGAACAGAACAAAGAATCCCAGGAAGTCTTAAAAGCATTTTGTGGCCTTTGCTTGCAACTCTGAGAGGAGACCAGTTTCTAAACAAAACCTCTCCAACAGGATCTCCCACTGCATCTTCTTTTGCTACAGCCACCATGGAAAGAAGCACTCCACTAAGACTACTGCTACATCTACAGCCTTTCTTAAAGGGGTGGCCATAAAGGACATTATGGAAGTCGCTACTTGGCCCTTTGTGCATGCCTTCACCAAACATTATCACCTTGCAACCTTCTCCAAGTCCAAAGTGGGGTTTGCCACTGCCATCCTACAAGACATCCTTTCCTCTTAATAAAATTGTCCACCCCACCCCCCCATTTAGCCTTGGGAGTGATCCCATCAGTTTTGACACCAGTAGTGAAACACAAATAACATAGTACAGTTGTGTACCTTTGACATAAATGTCGATGTTTTGAGTGTATTCACTGCTGCAGTATTTTCCTCCCTCCTTCCCCTCTTGCCCCATGGGATTGGGGTAAATATTTTTCTCTGTACTTCCAGGTTGTTCCCTCCTCCTCTGTACATGCTCTGGAGATAGTACGTGCAATGTAGCTGCCTACAGCATATCACAGTGTGGCTTGTCAGGTCATTCTTTTCTTGCTAAATCCCTGTCGCACACTTTCTATGTTGTTTACAATTGCTTCCTTGGAGACCATATACTCAGCATGAAATAAACAAGGACAGGAGTCTGTCTTTTTGGATACATGGACGTCACGGCATTCCCCGTTAAATTGTAGGTGGTTCCTCTGTCTCAGTGTTAGTTTGGTTGTGCTTCTCTCTACAGATCTTTACTCTTTCAGGATGCTTTTTAACATAATGTAGGATGAGTTGTCTTATTGCTTTTGTGGATGGCTGATGCCTTTCCCCATTCTCATTTATACTGAAACCTTTTGTAGTTTGTAATTGTTCTTGATTAGTAGATTTAATCTTAGAAACTTTATTAGAGGTCATTATGTGAGCACAGATCCCCCCCCCAGTGGGGCAGAGGTAGCTGCCTTTATCTTCAATAAACTGCGGTGCTTAATACTGTCAGAATGGCTCTCTAACTGATGTTCTTCATGTTTCACTGTTGCAGTCATTAAATTTCGGTAATCTGCTGGCAGGTTGCCCTCAGTCGGCCTGATTAACAAAGTATTGGGTCCTGCGTCAGTTACTGTCCCTTCTTCCATGACATCAGGTCGTGAGGGGTATAAAACATGCATCCGATGCCATTACATCAGTCTTTCTTGCCGTGCGGTGCCCGGAGCAGAAGCAGTTCGCAAGTGCTGGTCGGCCGACCCCTGAAATTTTCGTTTTCGAGTTTCAGAACCAAAGTCTTCAACTTAAAGCTGAGTACCCCGTTGGGGAAACTTTTTCTTGCTCCTTACCGATGTCAGTAAAAGTTAATAATTGCATTACTTGTGGAAAGGAAATACCTCACAAAGACTTTCATTTGTACTTTATTCCTTGCCTAGGCCCTGACCACGATGTACCTTGCTGTCGGTTTTGTGCTTTATTTAATCAGCGCACTATCCATCGTCGGTACATTTTTGCCTTTAAGTATTTCGGGTCTCTGTTTAATTATCCAGAAATGTCATCCGTTAGCCATCCGACTACCGGAATTAAAAAAAAACGCAAAGATAAAGACAGAGACAGGCCGCCGAGATCCAAAACTGCCGGCGATTCTTCTCATAAGCCATTCGCCAGTACTCAGTGAGGCGCTTTCGCAGCCCCCCGATAACCACTACTTCTGATTCGCAGGCCTCTACTGAGACCCATTCAGAGTCCAGTATGCCACGAGATGCTTCACCTATGGAACCCGTGGATGTCTCTACCTTGGATGGGTCCGGAGCCGCTGTGCAGGCACCGGCTTCTGAGGGTGTATTCAAGCCTACATTCTTGCTCCAACTTCATTACTAAGGCCTAAATCTTGATCTATGTCTAAAACAAACGACACCCAGGCTACGTGCTCAGGGCCCTATGCCTAAAAACAAATGATTGAAAATGTAATTACTCTAATCAGGGGTAGTCAACCCCCCCCCCCCCTTTAAGAGGCCTGGGGCTGAGCTTGATTATGAATTTTCTGATCAGATTTCTGTTTCTTCCGACTGTTCTAATGACCTGGATTTGTCCATACCTACTGATGAGGATTCTGATGCAGAGGATTCCATTCCCTCTGCTTCCCCTTCTGAGGATTTTTCTTTTTGGGGAAACTTTACATACCTTAAGGGAGCATTTCCACTGGGAAAGTCAAGAATTTTCTGATTCAAAAAAGAGGCTTAGGGATTTCCTTCTACCTCAGCATAGGCCTTTGGCTATACCTCCTGTACTAGACATTGTTGATGATGTGTTTTCGGAATCCAGTATGGTCCCTGATTCTCTGCCTCCGGCTCCTAGTAAACCTGGCAGATACTACAGGGTTCCCAAGTCCCACAAATTCCTTTTCAAAAACCCTTTTGCAGATCCAGAAACCATTTCTCAGGGGCCCAAGGGCATTAAGGCTTCTACTGCTAAAAATCCTACCCCTTCTGATAGAGACTCCAGGGCGCTGGATATATGGGGTAAGAAGGTTTATACTTCTGCAACCTTGGCAATCAGGGCTTTAAACTGCCAATTTCATATGTTAAAATATCAACAGCATACTATTGGACTGCTCAAACAGAAAATAAAGATTTACAGGATTTATTGCATTCTGCTGAACGATTTGGAAAACGTACTTTGCAATATGGTTTTGATTCTTTAGAGGCCTCCTGCGGGGCTACTGTTACTGGGTCTGTGCTTAAAAGGCATGCTTGGCTTAAGGAGCAATCCTTGCCTGATCATGTTAAAGCAAAATTGTAGGATGATCCTTTAAATCAGGACTGTTTGGCAATAAGGCTGAAGAAGTTCTAAAAAAGATGGAAGATAAAGCTAAATCTATGCAAACTGGTAAAGATTTCTTACAAGTGCAACCTCCAAGATTTAGTAGGCACTGGCCTACTAAGAATTGGTCTTTTCCAGCTCCTTCCAGATCCTCTCAGCCAAACCCAGACACACCAAAAGCACCAAGTTTCAGTCCCAGGGGACTCTCAGAACTAAGCAATGGGGGCCTCCACTTCCAAATCTGGAAATAACAAGACACCCCCCTATGGTAAACGGTCTTAGTGACTTCCTTTTAAAATTACCAAGCACTTACCTTTTAGCCACCCCTTTTGGGGGAAAATGGGTTTTAAATATAGTGTCCCAGGGATACAGATTGCATTTCCACACTTTGTCAACACCAAACGGCTGGCCACACCTGCCCCCAAATCAGTGGGCAGAGGCTCAAAAACAAGTACTTTCCCTCTTAGCCATGGGGGCTATTCAAACAGTACCAGAAGAGGAAAAGGGACAAGGTTTCTATTCTAGACTTTTTCTGGTACCCAGAAAAGACAAATCATGGTGTCCAATTCTGGACCGGTCTACTCTAAACACCTTTCTGGACATTCCAAAATCCAAGATGCTGACTCTTCACCAGTTACTTCCTATGCTAGGCAAAGATGCCTGGCTGTTCTTCGTGTTTCACTGTTGCAGTCATTACACTTGAGTTATCCTGCTGGCAGGCTACTCTCAGTCGGCCTGAATTCCAAAGTCTAGGTCCAGCGTCGGTTGCTGTCGCCTCTTCCCTGACGTCAGTGCGCCAAAGGTATAAAAGATGCAGCCGACGCCATTTTTTTTTCAGTCTTTCTTGCCGCGTGGTGCCCAAAGCATAAGCAGTTCGCAAGTGCCAGTCAGCCGACTCCTGAGATTTTTGTGTTCGAATTTCAGATCCGAAGTCTTCATTAAAAGCTAAGTACCCCGTTGGGGAAACTTTTTTATTGCTCCAGACCGATGTCAGAAAAAGTTAATAATTGTATTTCTTGTGGGAAGCAAATACCTTATAAGGACTTTCATTCTTACTGTATTCCTTGCCTAGGTCCTGACCACGATGTTGCTAGTTGTCAGTTTTGTGCTAGATTTAACCAATGCACTATTAGCGTCTGTACGATTTTGCATTACACTATTCTGGCAAAAGATTTAATTATACGATGTCATCGGATAGCCATCCAACTACCGGAATTCACAAGAAACGCAAAGAAAAAGAAAAGGACAGGCATCCGAGGTCCAAAACCGATGACTAGGCTTCTTCTAAGCCAGTCGCCGGTTCTCAGTGAGGCACCTTCGCAGCCCCTGACGCCCGCTACTTTAGACCCGCAGGCCGCTACCGACTCCCACGTGGAGTGGACTAGGCCGCTGGAAGCTCAAGGTATTGGACCTTCGAAGACTATTCCCTCAGATGGGTCCGGAGCCGCTGAGCAGGCATCTGCTTCTGAGGGTGTTTTCAGACCTACTCAATTACCCATTAAAACGACTTCAGCTTCAAAGGCAAAGACTAAAGCACCTGTAAAGACAAAGTAACAAGTACAACAGCCTCATGGACCGGCCTCCATGCCCAAAAAACAGGTGCTCAAAATGTCCGAAGACTTAATTACTTTGATCAGGAGTTCCCATCCCCCACCTGATAAAAGGCCTAGGCAAGAGACAGAATATGAATCTTCAGATCAGGTTTCCATTTCATCTGATTCTTCTGATCAGGAATACTCTCTTTCCTCCCTATGAGGATTCTGATGCTGAAGAATCTATCCCTTCAGCCTCTCCTCCTGAGGATTACTCTTTTGGGGAAGCCTTGCATACCACGAGGGATCATTTCCACTGGGAGAGCCAAGATTTTTCAGAATCTAAGAAAAGGCTCAGAGACTTCCTTTTACTACCACAGCACAGGCCCCTAGCTATTCCACCTGTGTTAGACATTGTTGATTATGTATTTTCAGAGTCCAGTCTGACCCCTGACTCCTTACCTCCAGCTCCTGTTATGCCGCACAGGTACTACAGGGTTCCTGATTCTCATAAATTCCTTTTCAAAAACCCTGCTGCTGACCCAGAAACCATCTCTCGGGGTCCCAAAGGGGTCAAGGCTTCCACTGCAAAAAACCCTACCCCCTCTGACAGGGATTCTAGGGAATTGGACAGATGGGGATAAAAGATTTACACTTCTGCTACCTTGGCTATAAGGGCTTTAAATTGTCAGTTTCATATGCTCAAATGTCAGCAATATATTATGTCACTGCTTAAACAGAAAATGTTGATAAATTCTGAATGTGCAGAAAACAAAGAAATGCAGGAATTATTGCATGCATCTGAACAAGTTGGAAAGCATACTTTGCAATGTGGTTTTGATTCTTTGGAGGCCTCCTGCAGAGCCGCTGTTATGGGTTCTGTCATCAGGAGGCCTGCTTGGTTAAAGGAACAAAATCTGCCTGATCATGTCAAAGCAAAATTATTAGATGTCCCTTTACAGCATAATACCTTGTTGGTGTTAAAGAAAATGGAGGACAAAGCTAAATCTATGCAAACGGTTAAGGATTTCTTACAGGTACAGCCTCCAAGATTTAGCAGACACTGGCCTACAAAGAATTGGTCCTTTCCAGTGTCAGACAGACCACAAAGGGGCAGATACAGATGCCCAAGAGAGTTTCATACAGGTCTAAACAATGGGGTGCTTCTACCTCCAAAAGTGGAGAAGACATATCTCAGTCATACAGGAAACAGTCCCAATGACTTCCCCCTGCCTGCACCAAGCACTTATCTTCTGGTAGCACCTTTAGGGGGAAAACTAGCACTTTTTTCTCAAAATTGGCACATAATGTCCCAGGACAAATGGGTCCTAGACATAGTGTCACAAAGTTTCACTTCCATACCCTGCCAAGGACAAACGGTTGGCCAGACTTGTCAAAACATCAATGGGCAGAGGCACAAAAGCAAGTCTCATCCCTCATGGACATGAGGGCCATTCAACATGTACCAGAGCAAGAGCAGGGACAAGGATTTTATTCAAGACTGTTTTTGGTACCAAGAAAGGGCAAGACCTGGAGACCAATACTGGACCTATCTATTCTAAACACATTTCTGGATATAATCAAAAGTAAACGGCTGCTGTGCAAAACAATGAAGGGTGCTAGAAAATCCCAAAGTCTATAACAGAATCAGTGTAACAATCCAAATGTTAAATGCTCCAAGGATGAAGTAGTCAAATAGTATGGACTAATGATTTAAATACATGAAAAGGCGCCAAAACCAGAGGCAACATTTAAAAAAGATGAACTTATTTTTACAAAAGCGTTTAAAAACATTTCAGAGAGTCATAACCACCATATAACTATATACAAAGAGAGAACTCTTCTTTATCATTGTCTATATCCCTCTCCTATGGGTGGTAAAATCTGCTCTAGATTCTAAACTTAAACTGATGTTTTGCCTACATAGTTTTGATCGGGAAACCTACATTTTGGCCATTGGGACATGAACAGGGTTGATGAATAACTTTTTCTTCCTTTGGAAGAGAAACTTTAGAGCAGATAAAGACAGCGCAAATGAAAATTTTAGTGATTTTCCTGTTTCAGAGCGCAGAACTTGCACTTTACTCAAATGTGGACAATGTCTCACTATATGAGCGCCGCTTTTTCAATGAAAAAAAAGAAGCTTCAAGAGAAGAGACCTTACATCATTGGGCCATCTTCACCTGGGCCCACCCATTTGAATATTGCTAGTGACTGTATTAATAATTCTGCTGTTGATGTGTTACTTCTGAGCACAGATGTCAATTCAATGTTGGTTCCTTGTTCAGAACCAGTTGTCCGGAGGAAAACCACTTTCTCTGTCTGTGACCAGAGATTGTGATTGTGCCAACCTGACCGTGGCATTAACGGTCGATTTCAACACCTCACTCAGCCTGGCAGCATTCCTTTTCATCCCAGGGTATATATATACGGAGAGAGGGCAATCAATCGAGAGAAGGGCAAGAGGAAGCTATCTCCGAGGAAGACAAGTTTCCCAATCAGAGCAAAGGGCTTACATTCATTCCTACTATATTTAGTAGGCATTCAGGAAACTAGTGGAGGACGATATTTACAAGATGAATAAGAGTCATGCCTTAATAGTAAGAAGAGATATAACTTATTCCAGAATGATTTATATAGGAATTTTACCCTTCTATAGATGGCTTGTAGACTACCTTTTTTTTTGGAGGGTAGTCCGTTACCTAGTGGATAGTTAATACAGGGATGGAAGGTATTCCTACCACAGGCAGACACAGAGCCAGCCCCCTTTTTTGAAGGGGGGCCTTGAAGTACATCCAAAATAGTGGAAGTGAACAACGATAGACATCCATGCTCCCACCACAGTGTTTTGTGTTGTTTTTTAGTCTTTTTATGACAGGGGAGCTACATCTCATAGGACATCTTTATAAAACATTGGTATCCAGTAGATCCCATTGTTAAGACAAGAGACTCACTGGTGATCTAGTTTTTGCAAGAAGAAGAAAGAAAAACAAACAAACACAAAACAACTATCCAAGAACACATCTCACTAGTCCTATCTCGAGGAGACTATATAGTTAATGTGTGTTTGCATATTTTTTTTGACCCTGTATTTGTATCAATTCCCTTTGTATATATATATATATCATATATATATATATTATGTATGTCCAATGGCAGTTATATGTCCAAGGTATGTATACATTGTATCCTGTACATCATGCTCAGCCAGCCTACAGGATATATGTAGGACACCCGAAGAGAGAGGGACACACACAGATGCAGCAATCACACATGAGGAGGAAGGCACAACATGCCAATGCACAACATACACATACATGTGGTACACAACATCAGTTTAAGTTTATTTTCTTAGAGCAGGATTTTTACCACCCAGGAGAGGGAGAGGGCAATTACACATTACCTAGAGGAAATTAATTGGATCATTAAGTTCAGGCTGAAGCTGAATAGCCCTGAATGGGCTGAATCCCTAAGTCCCTATATCGCCCACTTACTAAGACTAGAAGATTTTATCATTTTATTTTTTTTTTTTATTATTAATCATTTATTGATTAATCATATAGTATCATGACTGATTTAGAGTTCTCTATAGACTTTGTATAGTTATATGGGTTAATTTTTTGACTCTGAAATGTTTTTAAATTCTTGTTTTTAAAAATTGTCTTCTGGTTTGGCTGTCTTTTTTGGCGTTTTCATTTTTCATGTATTTAAATCATTGTCTTTTGTCTTTAATTTCAAGTTTGCTAAGTTGACTAGCCTTAGCATTTGACCTAAGTTGCTATTTTTTTTTGTTTTTTATTACTTTTTTTTATTTCATCCTTGCCTTTTTTGTTTAACATTTTGATTTTTCTGTTATAGACTTTGGGATTTTCTTTTTTTTTTTTTTTTTTTTTTTTTTTTTTTTTTTTTTTTTATTTTTTTTTTTTTATTTTTTTTTGCTGCATTTTTACTCAAGTTTCTTTTTTTTGGACATTTCTGGATATACCAAAATTCAAAATGTTGACTCTACAGCAACTTCTGCCCATGCTGGGCAAGAAGGCTTGGCTTGTAACTTTAGACCTAAAAGAGGCATACCTGCATGTCCCAGTCAGACAAACATGCAGAAGATACCTCAGATTCAAAGCTGGCTCAATGCACTACCAATTCTCTGCACAGCCCTTTGGCTTATCTACTGCGCCCAGGGTCTTCACAAAGTGCCTGGCACCAGTAATTGTATTCTGCAGACAGAGGAATACAAATATATCCTTACTTGGATGACTGCCTCATTCAAGCAGAGAACAAGGACATTCTACTACAGCATCTGGCATTTGTAAAGAGATTTCTAACAGGCCTAGGGTACACAGTCAACGAAAAGAAATCAAAACTAGTACTCTCTCAAGAGTTAATATTCCTGGGTGCAGGCTTAAACACAACTGCCCAGATGGCTTATCTCACACCAGACAAACAAAGGCAACTGACTACCTATTTCAACCTGTTGGCAACAAAGGCCCAGTTATCTGCAAGAAAATTTCTGCAGGCTTTGGGCTTCATGGCATCCTGCATTCTACTAATTCCATATGCAAGACTGCATATGAGGAAACTTCAGTGGTACCTAAAAAGTGTTTGAACTCAACATTGCCACAGCTTGGAAACAATAATTACCCTCATTCCCTGCCTGCAACAGGAGTTTCGATGGTGGGTGAAGGCTTGTCACCAGAACAAGGGACAGCCATTCACTTTACCCCCAGCCAGGCAGACATTAACAATGGATGCATCAGCTTATGCCTGGGGGCCCCACATGGCAGGAAGATATATTCAAGGCACATGGTCCACAAACCAAATGCATCTACATATCAATCAAAAAGAGATGCTAGCTGTTCAGAATACCCTGACAGCCTTCAAGGACCTACTTCATCCGGGACAACTACTGATAGACAGACAACACCACGGTCATGTGGTATATAAACAAGCAGGGAGGCACTCATTCTTACCCCCTTTGCAGACTAGCCATGACTTTGTGGGACACAGCATTGACTTACCAAGTACATCTGCAGGCACAATTCCTGCCAGGAAAGATAAATACTCTGGCGGACGAACTAAGCAGAAACCTCATAGATCCCCACGAGTGGAAATTGGATCCACAAGTCTTCAGCATAACAAGGAAATGGGGATGCCCGGATATAGATCTGTTTGCCTCTCCTCACAACTGCCAACTAAAAAGATTCTGCACGAGGACTTATCACAGACAAGCATGGAAAGTGGACGCCCTATGTTTCAGCTGGAAAAGCCTAGCAGTATATGCGTTCCCTCCACTGCCTCTCCTCCCCAAGGTACTCCTAAAGGTCAGACAAGAGAAGCCAAAGATGATACTGATTGCCCCAGACTGGCCCCACTAGTACTGGTATCCAATCCTAAGGAACTTGTCTCAGTGCCCCGCTTGGACCTTGCCTCAAATACCTCATCATCTATCCCAACAAAACAATCAGATCCTGCACAGCCAACTAAAGACCTTAAGGCCTAGTACCAGAAAATCTTACGCTGGAAAATGGAAGAGATTCTGTGCTTGGAACCAGGCACAAGGAATTGACACAGCTGTACCAAGTATTACTCAATTTTGCAATACTTAACTGAGATGCTGGACAAAGGCCTATCCTTTTCATCAATTAAAATTCATGCCTCTGCCATTTCGGCTCATTACAATACAGAGCCACCAATCTTTTCTCATCCCTTGTTAAGGCAGTACCTCAGAGAAGCCAAAAACTTAAGGCCTCCAAGGAGATCACCAATACCTGCATGGGACCTCAATTATGTCTTGGAAAAACTCACCCTGCCTCCTTTTGAGCCAGCCGCTACAGCTGATATAAAGTTTTTATTTTGGAAAACAGCTCTGCTCCTAGCAATAACCTCTGCAAGACGAGTCTCAGAGCTACAGGCACTCATGGCTGTAGAACCTTTTATCATTTTTTTATCCAGACAGGGTTTCTCTGAGGACAAACCCGACATTTATGCCTAAGGGTAGTGTCCAGTGTGGCCCTTAACCAAACTATTCATCTGCCTACTTTTTATCCAAACCTACATAATAAGGGGGAAAGAATTCTGCATTCTTTGGACATACACAGACAGCTACACTTCTACTTGAACAGAACCAAAGCTTTCAGAAAGACAGAGCAACTACTAGTGGCATATGCTGCAGGATCACAAGGAAATGCTATCTCAAAGCAGACTATTTCAAAGTGGATAGGCCACTGCATTCATTTCTGCTATTCACAACATGGCAAGCCAGTGCCTAAGGGCATTAGGCCACATTCAACCAGAGCAGAAGCCACTTCAGCAGCCTTCCTCAGGGGAGTACCAACCAAAGACATTTTAGAGGCTGCTACCTGGAGTTCAGTGCACACCTTTACAAAGCACTATCATTTACCACTCTACTCTAAATCCAGGGCAGGCTTTGCCACTGCAGTTCTGCAGGGCCTCATAGCCGCTCCTAATGCTATTTAGCTCCAGCCTCCCAACCATAGCTTTGGGATTCAACCCAAGTGTACTGACTGCAACAGTGAAACACGAAGAACATAGTACAGTTGTGTACACTTACCATAAATGTAGATGTTAGAGTGTATTCACTGTTGCCGTCCAGGTTACCCACTCACCATCCCCCATATCTTTGCTGGAACTTATCTGCACTTCTCTAATCTATACAACCTCTGTGGTGTATTTGCTTGTAGATGAAGTTATAATATATTTTGGTGCATGCATGTTTTATTGGCATATTTTTTTAGCCTACCCTTTTGGGGGCACCTGACATCTGGGGCAAGGAAAACTGAAGAAAATGGCGTCGGCTGCATCTTTTATACCCCTGGCGCACTGACATCAGGGAAGAGGCGCCAGCAACCGACGCCGGACCTAGACTTTGGAATTCAGGCCGATTGAGGGTAGCCTGCCAGCAGGATAACCCAAGTGTAATGACTGCAACAGTGAATACACTCGAACATCTACATTTATGGTAAGTGTACAAAACTGTACTTTGGCAACTCTAGATTTAAAAGAAGCATACCTGCACATCCCAATTAGGGAATCTTGCAGAAGATACCTATGCTTCAACGCAGGCTACTTGCATTATCAGTTCTCTGCACTGCCCTTTGGCTTGTTTACTGCACCCAGGGTATTCACAAAGTGCCTGTCTCCAGTTATTGCATTTTGCAGGCAAAGAAATAGTCAAATATATCCATACCTGGACAATTGTCTAATTCAGGCAGAAAACCAGGGCATACTTCTAAATCATCTGGCGTTTGTAAAAAGGGTTCTAACTTGTCTGGGGTACACCATAAACGAAAATAAATCACAAATGGTACCCTCTCAACAGATTACATTCCTGTGTGCAAGCTTGAATACAACTGCCCAGATGGCTTTCCTCATGCAAGAGAAGCAAATTTATTTGGTAACTTACTTCAAACAAGTGGCCTCAAAAACCCTGCAATCTGCAAGACAAATACTGCAAGCCTTGGGGTTCATGGCCTCCTGCATTCTTTTAATTCTATATGCAAGACTGCATATGAGGAAACTACAGTGGTACTTAAAAAGTCTATGGAGTTATCATTGTCACAGCCTGGAAACAATGATTCCTATCATACCTTGCCTATGCCTGGAATTCATATGGTGGGCAGAGGCCTGCCACCAAAATAAGGGACTGCCATTCACACTACCCCCTGCTGCCCAAACGCTGACTACAGATGCATCAGACTATGCATGGGGGGGCTCATCTGGCAGGAAAGTGCATTGAGGGCAAATGGAACCCAAATCAAATGCACCTACAATCAATCAAAAAGAAATGTTAGCTGTAAAAAATGCTCTGACAGCCTTCAAGGACTACATTCTTCCAGGACAACTAATGGTAAAGACGGACAACACCACAGTTAAGTGGTACATAAACAAGCAGGGGGGTACACATTCTTACCCCCTCTGCAGACTAGCCATGGCATTGTGGTATACAGCCTTGAGCTACCAAGTGCACATACAAGCTCAATTCCTGCCAGAAAAATTGAATACACTGGCAGACGGACTAAGCAGAAATCTCATGGATCCACACGAGTGGAAACTGGAACCATGGATTTTCAACATGTTGACAAGCAAATGGGGGAGCCCAGACATAGATCTATTTGCCTTCCCCCAGAACTACCAGTTGGACAAGTTTTGCACAAGGGCCCCCCACAAAGAAGCCTGTAGAAAGTGGATGCCCTGTCCTTCAGCTGGAAAAACCTAGTCTACGCCTTTCCCCCTTTGCCTTTGCTCTCCAAAGTTTTGCTAAAAGTCAAACAGGACAAACCAAGAATGATTTTGATTGCTCCAGACTGGCCACGCCAACACTGGTACCCACTCCTGCGCAGTGTGTCACAGATATCTCTATGGCACCTGCCTCAGACCCCTTCCTTGCTGTCTTAGCAATAGAACCAAATTATGCACCCTCAGCTTCCAACATTGAACCTTGCAACCTGGCTAATCACTTAAATTTACTCTTATCCCTCAGCAAACCTGTGATGGATGTCATCTTGGAGGCAAGAAGACTTAGTACTAGAAAATCTTATGCTGACAAATGGAAAAGATTCTGTGCCTGGAACCAATCTTTAGGGATGAGAACAGCAGCGCCCAATTTACCTCAGATTTTGCAATACTTAACTGAGATTCTTCACAAGGGCCTGTCGTTTTCATCTATTAAAATCCACGCTTCAGCTATTTCAGCTCACTATAACACAGAACCACCCCTCTTCTCTCATCCCCTGCTCAAGCAGTATCTCAGAGGGGAAAAGAACTTGAGACCACATAGGTTCATAGGTTCATACTAGGCTATCTGCCCTAGGGCATTTATAAGCCTAGCCAGAGTGTGTTTGGCTTTCGCCATCCATTTTAAATTAATTTTGCTATGCCCTTTTTCAAGGTTAGTATACTGTGCCTCTGTCTAACAGTGACACAGAAGTGATACCCGGGGTAAACCTATGATCTCCTATCCACTCATCAAGATTTCTCTTGAAGAGAGTCAATGAGGGATTCTGCCTAACCTGGACTGGGATTTTATTCCAGAGTGAAGGGAGCCTCTGGGTTATGAATCTGTCCCTCCAGCATGTCCTATTTATTTCAGTGCTGAGGTTCAAGTCTCTCGAGTGCGTAGCTCGATGGGATTTGAATTTCCTGAGGTGCAGCATGTCCATTAATTCTGGGTTGGACATGACTTTATACGTCAGGCACAGATTGCCTCTGAGCAGGCGGTATGCCACTGAGTAGAGCTGGAGTTTCTTTAACCGGGCAGCATATGGCATCTGTTTGAGCCCTTTGATCCTCTTGGTGAGGTACTTTTGGGGTCTTTCCAGTTGCTGCAGGTGTCTGGTAAGGTACATCCCAAAAGGGGCATTGTACTCAATTATGGGCCTGATGAGGGATGAGTAAAGAGGCACGATGACCTCCCCTGATCTAGATGTGAATCCCTTCATGATTAGGTGGGCTATATAAAATGTTTTTCTAACCACTTTGGCCACGTGGTTGTCAAATGAGAGATTGCTATCAACTTGGGTCCCCAGGTCCCTAATTACTTCTTCTGTACTTAATGGATTACCACCTATGTGGTAATTTGTGGGCACTTTGTTTTTGCCAAAGGGGATGACTATACACTTTTTGGCGTTTAGCTTGAGGCCATGGCTCTGGCACCAATTGTCTGTTTCTATGAGGCCCTTTTGGAGGATGCTTGTGTCGGCTGGAGAGTTGATTATGGCGCCCAGTTTGCAGTCATCTGCGAACTTGGTCAGCCACAGTCCTTCCGTGTTGGCCTGTACCTCCGAGAAATATATATCGAACAAGAGAGGTCCCAGGACTGAACCTTGTGGGATGCTGCTTATAACTGGTTTGGAGTCTGACATGGCCCCAGCAATTCTAACCATGTGGGTTCTGTCCTTGAGCCAGTTTGCAACCTATCTAGTGACATAGGGGTTTATATTTAAACTGGTGAGCTTATCTATAATGCCTGAGTGGGGTATTGTATCGAAGGCTTTTGCGAGGTCCGGGTAGGCTGTGTGGACTACCTTCCCCTCGTCAATGGCCTTGGTGACTGTTTCAAAGAAATCGACCAGGTTTAAGAGGCAGGATCTGCCCTTAACAAAGCCGAACTGGGTAGGATCCAGTGTCTGTAGGTCCCCAATATCTTTATTTATGAGGTCCATGATGATCCTTTCCATAGCTTTGCAGACCAAGTTAGTCAGGCATATGGGGCGATAGTTTCCAGGATCCGTTGAGGCACCACCTTTGTGGAGAGGGACCACTGTTGCTGTACGCCACTCTTTGGGTACATATCCTGTAGTAAGGCTGAGATTGAACAGTAGTTTTATGTTTGGGTTTAGCTCTTGGAGTTCATGTAGGACGCAGCCCGGGACACCGTCTGGTCCCATTGATGATGTGTTTTTTGCTTTGGAGAGGGCGGCTCTTACCTGAGCATCTGAGATGTCAGGGGGGCAGCACTCTGCTGGGATAGATATTTGCCCTTTTGGTATGGAGGGAGGGAGAAGTTTGCGCTGAACCTGTCAGCTAGGATGTTGGCAGTGTCTGTGGGTCCGGTGTATTTTTTGTCATTTTGGACTAATTCTGAGCATATCTGGGAATTCTCACCCAGGTTCTTAACATAAAGAAAGCCTTGTGATTATCCTTAGTGTCCTGTGCAATTTTTCTCTCGAAGCTGGCCTTAGACGATTTTATGAGTGCCCGTAGTTTTTTGCTAATACTGATCAGAGATGCCTTCCCTTTTTGGGATTTTGCTCTATCATGTAGTAGCTTCCTCCTTCTATTGTATAGTTTGTTTATGGCTGGGGTCCACCAGACAGGACGTCTGCCTTTGGAGGATTGGGTCTTGGTTTTATTTGGGATTGCATGATTCATGCATTCCTGAAGGTGTTCATAGAATGCGTTTATAAAGGATTCTGCGGTCTGGGCCGTATTTTCCACAGGCCCGGGGGCTTTGAAGGATTCCACCTCTGTTTTGAGGAGTGTGAAATTTGCTTTATAGAAGTTTTTCACTGTGGTTTTCTGGGCAGGGGGTGGGGTTGGGGTGTGAATATCCAGTGAGATTAGTTTATGGTCTGATCTTACCAGTGAGGGATACACTTCTGGTTTGGAGCATAGAGTCCCCATGTTGGTGATGATCAGGTCCAGTATGTTTTCCCCTCTTGTGGGTGTGGTATCAAGTTGTTCCATAGCATTTGAGTTTATAAATTCTAGGAACCTTTGGGCTAGGGTGTTGGAGCTAGAGTAATGCTCCCAGTCTATGTTTGGGTAGTTGAAGTCGCCCAATATAATGGTGTTTGGAGAGACCTTCATATTTTCCAGTGTTCTCATTAAGGCCGAGTGGGGTTCCTGGGTTTGGGAGGGTGGTCTGTAGCAGGCTATAAACTGGAAGGCAGTTTTACCCACATGGATAGTCTCTGATGCTTCGTGCTGTGCCACCAACCTGGAGGTGTGGGTATCTTTGACAAATATTGATACTCCCCCTCCTTTTGTGGTTCGGTCCAAGTTTTGGGGCCGAAAAGCATGGTATGAGGTATAACCTGGTAGTGCTGGGGTGCTCTCGGGAGCCTTGAACCAGGTTTCTGTTACTGCACAGATATCGATGTTCTCCATGCTAAGGAGAGTTTCGAGTGCGTGCATCTTAAGGTTTAGACTTCTGGTGTTGAGTAGCTTTACTCTTAGTTTCTTATCCCTTGTGATACCTATGGAGGTGGGTTTGTCTTTTGAGCCTTGCCTAAAAAAGGCACTATGGGGGTAGCAAGAGCCTTTGCCAATATCCGAAAGCCCAGGGGTGACAGGTGCAAGCCGTCCCTAGCGAAGCATCGTGGCTTGTCGAGCATGTCATCCCAGGCTGACAGGCATTGGATCCCCTTTGAATGACACCAATACTTAAGCCAATTGTTGAAATTGATCAGATCATCTTGTCTTCATATTGTGGCATCATTCTTGGTGAGGTTAAGATGCTACTCAAGGTCAGGGTCTTAACGGCCTGGGCTACATGCTCAGAGAGCTCCTCTGTCTCTCTTCATGTAGTCCAGGGAGGAGAGCTCCTACCCTTGCCTGGGACCTTAACTTTGTTTTGGAAAAGCTCACTCTACCTCCTTTTGAGCCAGCTGCTACTGCAGGCTTAAAATTTCTTTCTCGGAAAACAGCCTTCCTTTTTAGCAATCACTTCAGCTAGGATATCTGAATTACAGGCCCTTTTGGCAGTGGAGCCTTTCATCATCTTTCATGCAGACAGGGTATCTCTGAGGACCAATCCATCCTTCATGCCCAAGGTAGTTTCCAGTGTGGCTCTAATCAGTCCATTCATTTGCCAACTTTCTTTCCCAATCCATAGAACAAAGGGGAATGGATTCTGCACTCCTTGGATGTGCACAGACAACTTAGATTCTACTTGGACAGGACTAAATCTCAAAGAAAATCTGAACAATTGCTGGAAGCATTTGCTGCAGAGGCAGAGGGGAAGGCTATTTCAAAACAAACCATTTCTAAATGGATAAGAACATAGTACAGTTGTGTACACTTACCATAAATGTAGATGTTAGAGTGTATTCACTCTTGCAGTCCTGGTTACCCTCCCTCCAACCCCCTTTCTCTGGCTATACCTCTACTTTCTTTTACTATGCTTAAAAGCCTTTTTGGTGTATTTGCTTTTGGTTGGAGGTATATTTTTGTGTTTTTTAATTTTATTTGCTCCCCATTAGGGGGCACCTCACATCTGGGGCAAGAAAAACTGATGTAATGGCATCGGATGCATGTTTTATACCCGACGACCTGACGTCATGGAAGAAGGGACAGCAACCGACGCAGGACCCAAGACTTTGTTAATCAGGCCGACTGAGGGCAACCTGCCAGCAGATTACCCAAATGTAATGAATGCAACAGTGAATACACTCGAACATTTACATTTATGGTAAGTGTACACAACTGTAATTTCTTATTCTTTCTCATCCCTCAGTACCTAGACAGCATTATAATAAGCATATCTTTTAGCACAATATGTATGTGTTTAATTTTACTTATTTTGTAGGAGTGATGGACACAAATAATGGAACAATTTCCTTTAAGGTTATTACTTGTACCCTTGTCTTGTGACTTTTTTTTTTTTTCGGTTCAGGTGTATAGGTACAATGCTCTGTCATATCCTGGTTGGTGTAGTCAGATTTGGTGTTGATACTTACTAATAATGTTCATTATGAGGGCTCGACTTTGAGAGCATTCCTCTAGGGCTATCGTATGTGGCCGATACTGATGGCTGCATTTTGAGGTCCTTTTCTTCAGTACTGTCTTTTCACAGAAGGTTTTTGCCAGTTAATTGTTATGTCCATAGATGAAGTTAATTCATGGAGAACAGACTGTCCTTTCCAAGTTGTGTTGGGCACTTCAGCCAAGAGCTGGTTCTTCAAGGAGTGATGCATGGTGTCAAGTTCTCTTTGGGTAACCTTTGGCTTTTCAGAATAATACAGTTTGCAGTGTTGCCACCTTTAACTCATTATATCTGAAGAATGCCTAAAGGTGCATCTGCATTTATCTCCTACTGACATCTCTAAGCGTCAAATATTTCTTGTTCATGTTTTCATCAATAATTCCAAAACCATGCTACGTACAAGGTTTTAAAAGATTTCATCTTAAAGCTGAGACAATGGCAAACTCAACTGCATTAATATTCAACCTCTTTCTAGTGCAGGTAAACTGATATTAACTGTTTTTATTATATTAATTTACATAGAAAAATGTGAAAATTATATCTAACTCTTGACAACCAAGTAACACAGAGAACGCTTTAGCCTCATATGAAAGCTCTCACCTAGATTAAAATGCTGCTGACAGTATGTGTGTAACTTGTGTGGCTGCTGAGATATTTTAATTTGATTATAAATATTACAAATGTAATAGTTACTGGGTTTACTGTGACTTATAAAGTTCACTTTAAGACCTAGAATCTAAAGAATACTACCACTATAAAATAGTTTGTGCTGAATAGTTTCCCATTTATACTTCTTTCATAACCCCTATGTTTCCAGAGATATGAGCATTTGTTTGAAATGTGAGAACATAATTTGATTCTGTCAAAACACTTAGGCTCTGCCCATTGGAAGTTAAGAGTGCAAACTTCCTGAGCTCCATTGGAGTGAATGAGTTAATGCTGATTCTAGCAACTGACTCGAGTCTTTTCTTTATGTTGTGGCTGATCTGAAAGCATGTCATCTTGCATGCCAGGACCAGGGAGGGGGTCTCTGCTAGGTGGCTTACTACAGAGTGGTGTTCTTTTTTGCATCTTAGCATGCCTTTCAAGCCATGACAGGGCTTTTGTATCCTCCAGGTCTGTACTCAGTCTTCCCTGCCTGTCTTCTTTTGAAGTTGCTGTGATTCTAGGCTGGCTGCCTGGCAGTATGTGATTTTAGGTTGACCTTCTCCAAGGGATGGGGAGTAGGGTGCCAGTCAAGGCAATTTGCAATGTGGTTTCACTTGGGATTGCTGAGCTAGATGATAGCTAGATGTTATTATCCAGAATGAGTTTTTGTTAGGACCACAGCATTCTTGGGTCTGTTCCCAAACCAACCACCCAGAAGAATTAGCGGAGATCTTTTTCATGATTATTGAAGACTTATTCTCTTCAGCAAAAATGAACGATAGATACTTGTAGTAATAGTGGTAATGAGGATGCCCATTTGTTAACCAAGTAGGCCAATTGGACCCACAGTCCCTTTGCAGGGGTGAGCTGGGAGCAGTGTCTTCTTAAGAGACTTGTTCAAGGTCACAAAGTAGGCAGATGAGGGCTGAGGGAATCCCCACACTGTACTATCAGAGCTATAGATCATAGCCTTAACACTTTGTGCCAACTACCAGACTCATTCATTGCTAGTTCTGGTTGGAGAAAGCAGTCTATTAACCAACCCTCCCTGTATCTTCCATCTGAGTAGAAGGTTTGTTGCAAATTCTGTTTCTCACTTTTTTCAGCTTGGCTAGGAACTGGAAAATGGAGAGGAACATAAATAGGGTATCACATAAGGGGGAGGTTTTTGTGTAACCTGGAAAGTTATGATCTGATGTCAATTTTCATTCATTTTTGAACAGTTTGGTTCGGATCCAGTCTTCAGATGCAACTTGGCCGTTAATATAGCTTGTGGTAACCTTAAAGCTCTCGAGCTTCTACCTTATACATAATGCACCAGCCCCTAACATACCTCAGATCTCATTTGCCGCTTTCTCGAAGTAGATGTGATCATCGGAGCTCTCATCCTGTATTTCAGATAAGTGAATTTTCTTGTCTCATAGTTCTATTTATTCCCATCCTTATATTCTTTCTTACACTTGTGTATCACTTGTACATATCATTGTTGGTGTTTTAGTATGTGTTTACCCCTTTTTCTGTAACTTTTTAACACTGTTACATGTACTCTCGTGTACCATTGTTGGCATTTTTTCCTCCCTTGCCCTTATTTTCCATTTCTTTATACATATATGTATTGTGTGTGTGTGTGTGTGTGTGTGTGTGTGTGTGTGTGTGTGTGTGTGTGTGTGTATATATATATATATATATATATATATATATATATATATATAGATATATATAGATATAGATGTATATAGATATATAGATATATATATATATATAGATATAGATATATATAGATATATATATATATATATATATATATATATATATATATATATATATATATATATATATATATATATATATATATAATTTTTTTTTCTTTTTCTTTCTATATTTTTTTCTGAAAAAGGTCCTTCGAGGTTTAAAACATTCCAAAAATGTGATCATAAGCTTCCCCTGTCAGACGTGAACAATTTGTATATTGCATGGGCCCAGACCACTTGAACATAGACTGCTCTATATGTAAGAATTTTAACTCACGAGATATTGCAGATCGCAAAAAGGCAAATTGATCTTAAAAGGTTTGTTGCCGTCTGCTTTTTTTGGAAGCTATTACTGGGGCTCAACCCCCAAAAGTATATCTAAGGAGACATCAAAAAATTCCCTGAGACTGTCTGAATATTCTACACCATCGTTGATGAAACCTTCTAAAAAAGATCCAAAGGCATCTGTCTCAAAGTTGGTTTCCGAATCTACAAAAACTTCGGCTCAGAGTACGTTGGATCCAAAGCTTCTTCCACAGACTACTTATTCACCAAGCATTGACCCGTGCCATCTAGCCTCCCATCTCTGTTTATGTAAAGATCCGATGTGGATAGGATGATGAGATTTCTCTCTATGCAGAGGCAGGTCGGTGTTCTCCCGACTCCGGCCCCTTTAGGCCAGAAAGCCTTGCTTTGCTCTACCCCTCCACTTTTGGCTCTTTCTCCGATCTGAATGTCTGTTTTGGATTCGCTGGATCCGAGTTTGCAGAGACCATCTAGTTTGGATCTGTGGATATTTTTATCCTCTGCTCCGAGTTTTTTTCTGACTGCTCTGGCAAGTTTGGACACGGATGACACTGAGCCGTAGCATCCCTGCCGGATCTGAGGTGTTGGAGTTGACTCCAAAGTTGTTGAAGCTATCTCTGCCCCTTGAAGCCTTGGCACTGGACAGCTCGTCTCCAACCTCTGCCTCTGGTGGAATGCCTTCGGGGCAGATGGAGAGAATGGTGCAGTAGCATCGCTTCTTGGCTTTCAGCTTCTTTTTCTCGGGGGCATTCTGCTTTTGAGGTGGCGGAGAGAGTTTTCTCTGCCGTAGCTGCACAGATGTTCTCTCCCCACTTGGATCTCCCTTCAAAATCTTGTGTGTCTCTGCTCCTTAAACCTCAACATTCAACTCCACAGGGACAGCCAGCCCAAACTCTCCAGGCTACCCATCAGCATATCACCATCTCTTCTCATACTTCTCTGAGCATCCCACTGAAGAAATACTTTGGAAAAGAAAGTGCAAAAGGAGGCACTTAGATTCCCCACAGGACTCTATCACTGAAGATACCAATTTCGATGAAAGGGAATGATCCCCAAAATCACCACCCAAAGATGTCTCATTTGGAGACATCCTAGAGATCCTTACACAAAGGGGTGGTTGGTCCTCTGACATTCCTTTTCCTGGAGGAATCCGTATTCCTGGACACATTTGTATCTGGCCCATCTACCTCCAAGGTAATTTCTCCTGCTATGAGCTCATTGATTTGATATCTAAGCAGGTGTGGAAGGAACCTGACTCTGTTGAACCTATCCCTAAGAGACTGGATTGTAGTTTGGCACCACCTGCAGGAAGGCAGTTTTGGAGTAAGGGAGTACCTGTGTATGCTATGGTCATGGCAGCAACCTCTAAGAAGGAGCTTGCAGAACAGAGTTCCACTGTCCATCCCACTAACAGGGGGTTTAGAGTTTTGGATGGCTTCAGGAAGCATGTGTATGCTTCACTGACCTTTGTTCTTAGGTCACTGAACTACCTGGCACATTTTTCTAAATTACAAAGAGATTTGATAAAAGAAGTGTCAAAATCTCTTTCAGGGACCACTACTGCTAAGACTCAGCCTGCTGTGACCTCACTGTTGGCATCCCCATAATCCATTTCAAACTCGTCCACGAGGCTTATCTCCCTTGCTGCTGAGGGTACCTCAAGGGCAGCAGGTTCGGGCATTTACATTGAGGCATGTCTGGATGCACTTCTGTGACTTTGCAGAGCCCTTCAAGCCCTCTTTCATTAATGCCTGCTTTGACGGAACTTCTTTATTCTGCCACAAAATGAAGGACATACACTCCAGGTGTGAAAAAGATGGAAAGACACTGTCTGCTGTGGTAGTATGTTTTTTGACCCCTCAAAGGACTTTCTCTAGGAACCAAATCCCAAGGTCCTTTCCAAGATCCACGTGGAAATAGATCCCCCAGAGGCAGAGGGAGGGTGGGGACTCGAATGTAAAACGCTGTCAATGCGGCAGAGGTAGCCTGCAAAACCAAAGGTCTAGAGATTCTTTCTCTGACAGACTGTATCAGCACTCTGAAAGGAGGCCTGACTTTTTCCCTCTTTGGAGGCAATTGTAGGTTGTTTATCCCTACATCAGAGAGCTTGGCTAGACATCACAAAAAATACGGGGTGCAGAGTATCATTTCCAGAGATTATATAATTCCTTTTTCCCTTCCACTTCCATCCTCATGCAAGTTTCCCAGTGTTCCATACAATTGGAGAAAAACTGCAGCACTAGAAGTACAAAAACTGCTAGAAAAATATCATCCAAGTGGTCCCACAAGACCAAATATAATCCAGAACTTACTTGAGATTCTTTTCAGTGCCAAAGAAAATGGGGAACTGGAGACCAATTTTGGATATCAGCAGCTTGAACAAATCGGTTTGAAACACAAAGTTTTGGATGGTCATGTTTCAGTCCATTTTACCCTTTTTAGACAAGGACAACTGGATGCGCTCAATAGACCTTCAAGGCACGTACTATTATATAAAAATGAGCACACATCCAGAAGGTACTTCCACTTCTGGTTGGGAGACGGTCATTACCAGTTCAGAGCCCTACCCTTTGGTCTTACCATAGCCCCCAGAGTGTTCACCAAATGCATGGCAGTGGTAGCAGCTCACTTGAGACTGCAGGGATTCCGGGTGTCTCTATATCTAGATGATTGGCTCATTACTGCCCTGACTAGGCATCTCATAAGAGTGAGAGGTCAGGTACTCTGAACTTTCTCCCTTCTGGGAATTACCATAAATTGCAGCAAATCTGATTTAGAATCTTCTCAGATACTGGAGTCTATAGGGACAGTTTTCAACACAGTATCGGTAACCGTTTCTCTTCTTCTAGCCAGAGTGCAAACTTTCAGATTCCAGCTCAGGAGACTACTTCACAGTACCAAAATTTCATTCTGGTTGTGATTCTTCAAGCCTTGGTCAATGTCAGCTGTCATAATTTTAGTTCCTCTAGCAAGATTTCATATGAAAATTCTTCAGTGGATGCTAGCAACACAATGGCTGATTCTTACTTGGGCTGACATTCATTAATAAAGAATCACTCAGACATGCAGAAAAACCTTTGGTGGTGGATTCGATCAGATTCTACAAGGCAGTCTTTTCATTCTCCCTCAGCCCAAGGCCATTGTGTCCATGGACACGTCCTAGATTGGGTGGGGGGGGGGGGCATTTCCAGGGTAAACCAGTCCAAGGTACTTGGTCCCTCGAAGAGGCCAATGCACATATCAATGTCCTGAAAATGAGACCAGTGCTTGTAGCATTGCAGGCTTTTTAAGACTTGCTCCTTTTCGGGATGATCATGATTCAAACAGACAATATGTCAGTAGTTTGGTACAGCAACAAATGAGGAGGAACCAGGTCTTAGCCCTTGTGTCGAGAAGTCCTCAGAGTGTGGCATCGGGCGATTTCATCCAACCACTTGCTAATATTCTGGGGAGGTCCAATGTGGTAGCAGACAACTTGAGCAGGTCCTTTCTACTATCTCATGAGTGTTCCCTCAACAGGAAAGTGGCAGGAATGATTTTCTGTCAATGGGGCCAGCCTTGCTGTGATCTTTTTGCTTCTACCTTAAACAAGTGCAGCAGTTTCTTTGCCCTGATCCCCCCACTGAGGGAATCACGGAGGGATGCTCTGCTCCACCACCCCCCCCCCGATTCCTCTGTGCTTATCCCCCAACTCCCTTGATCCCCAAATTTCTGCAGAAAGCTGCCAGATTGAAGAGTATAGTCACCCTCATTCCACCGTACTGGCCTCGACAAGTTTGGTTCCCCTTTCTTTGGCCTTATTATCTTTACTCACTTTGGATTCTGGATCTGGTTCCAGACCTCTTGTTTCACCTGACCAGCATAAATTCATCTGGATATCACCAACCTAAACCTGACTGTTGGTTTCTCCACTTCCTTTAATAGTCAAACATCTTATGCTATCTTTCCCTGTCTGTCATATACTTTTATCTTCCCTTAAAGCTTCTAGGAGGAAACTCTGCAGAAGTAAATGGAAGAGGTGTGTTTTTTGGGTACATCAGAAACATACTGACCCTTTTTCAGCCCCTGTACAAAGTGTCCTTGAATTTTTGGTAACAGTTTTGAATGGAAGAGCTATCTCCTCGGCCATTAGAGTTCAGTTGGCCACAATCTCCAACTTTCGTATTGGATTTGAAAATTCTTCCCTACTTCATCTAGGCTTTGTAAGGCCTTTTTCTGAGGCACTCTGCTATTGAGACCACCTTATAAAGATCCTTGGGACTTGAATTTACTGCTGCAGGCGTTCCCCCTTTGAACTGGCAGCAAAATGTGATCTTAAATTTCAGACCCTGGAAAACTATCTTTCTAGCGGCCATTATCTCTGCTAGAAGAATTTCTGAACTTCAAGCTTTGTCCTGTAAACCTCTATTTAAGTTTTCATAGGGATAGAGTAACACTATGAACCAATCTTTCTTTCTTTCCGAAGGTGGTGTAAGAATCCAACATCAGCCAGTCCATTAATCTGCCTGTCTTCTTTCTAAAGCTTGAAAACAAAGAAGAATACATGTTGCACTTAGATGTTCATAGACAATTATGTTTATACTTCCACAGGACAAATGAAGTTATACATTTTGATGAACTGTTTGCCGCCTCTGCAGATTCCAAATTAGGTAAACTAATTACAAAAGTAACTTTGACAAGATGGCTTACCAACTGTATATCTTTTGTCTACAGTAAATTGGGCATCTCATTACCAAAACCTTTCAGCCCACTCAGCTAGATCCAGGGCAACTTAGTGTTTTTATCTAGGCATTCCATGGATGACATATATGCAGCTGCAACTTGGGATAATCCTCATACCTTTATTATTCATTACAAATTAGATCTGGTCTTGAGGGAAGAGCAGCCTTTGGCTCAACAGTGCTCAGAATATCCTTCCGTAGAGTCCACCCAGGATTTCAGGTAGCTGGGGACGTTGTTCCAACTGTTGAGGAATGAATGAAAAGTGACATCAGATAAAGAAGTTATGTACTCACCATAACGTTCCATCTGTATTGTCTATTGGCTTAGTATACACCTATGAACCTAAATGCTGTCATGTACTCTAGTACCCTCCAATTGTAATTTTTATGTAGATTGATTACGGATACATTTTTACTGTTTTTAGTGTTTGCTAACATCTGTCAGCCTTGTTAGCATTTTACTTTTATCCACTATTGGAGTTAGAGTGAAACTTAGATTCATTTAGTTTTTTTGCAGCTTTTGAATAAAGTCCAAGTGGAACAATCACTGATGCAGTACAAACACCCTCCTTCTTTCCTTCCTTCCTTTTTGTTTTTTATGTCAGGGTGCAGATTTTTATGACTTTCCTTTCTTTTCCTAGTTTATACTTATCAAGTGGAGCTCTAGAGTCTCCCTTGTTCTGAGGTAAGAACACTGTGAGAGCTTAGTGCACTAACAACTGTTTTAATACTGTTCACCTCAGACACTTGTACTGATTGTCTGGGACATGATGTTTTGTCCTGTGACATTTTACTACTGCTTGACTTGCTGTGCTTTTCCTTAACTGTAGCTTCTGGCAGATGGGCTTAGTATGGTCCAGTATTTATTACTACTCTTACAGTTACCTTGGTCCTTCTCACCAACTGTGTTCTGTCTTGGAATCACAGGTGATTTTTTTCTCAGCACTTGTACGTTGGTATAGGTTTGAGGGTTCGTCTTTTTTTTTATCCTTGAAATTCTTCTTTCTCTGGTTGGATTTCAACCAGTGGTTTGTTCTTGGTCCTCTCACCGGGCCAGTTTCAGCTATGATGTTAGTTGGATCCATTACACCTGGTGTTGGTTCCATCTTTTGACATTATTGGGCTTACAGGCTTGACCCCTGCTGCCTTCCTATGTTATGAACCCAATCTCCTGGTACTGTTTTTTCCTTGTCATCTTACATATTTGGCAGATATTCTTGTAACCCTTTTCCCCTTGGGGGGGGGGGGGGGTTGGTGATTTTCTGTAGGATTGACCTATGCTTCATTAGGGTCAACTTCCATATTTTGAGATCCTTATTGGCCAAACCATTAAGAAAGTCCACAAAAATTGGTGCACTTTATAGAAATAAAAAATGTCACTATTAATACAAAAACCACTATAGCTAGAAGACATCTTATCTCAACTCTTCTCTATGCGTCACCAATTCTCACAAACGTTAGGAAATCATATTTAGACAAGTTAGAATCAAATTTAGACAAATTAGAATCCTGCTATAACAAAATTGCAAAGTTTGCCACTGATGCCAGCTCTAGCTCACATCATTGCACTGCCCTCAAACAACTGAATTGTCTAGAACTCCCTCAACTAACAACTTATCACCAACTGTGCTTGGCACACAAGATCCTGCACCAGCTAGGAAAAAAAAAACACCAGCACTTCACAAATTAACTCCTTACTCTAACAAGTGTGTACTTCACTTGAGTGGCAATCCCTGTTAAATATTACCAAAGCCAACAATAAATTAGGCAACTCCCTTTTCTCGAACTACACAGCTAAAATCTGGAATAGCTTGCCATCAGAAATAACATCTATTACCAATTTATCTCATTTCAAAATAACTCAATTTATCTCATTTCAAAATAACATTCAAGTCTCATTTAACCAATACTTGGCTGTGCTCCTGTACAAATCGTGGATAAGGAAGAAATGCCAATGCAATGTCCTATTTACTCTAAACACTTTTTCTCTAGGTAATACTAGTTCTTCACACAAATCAGATCACATCTCACCTTTTAACATACTTCTACCCATTCTTATTGCAATCTAAAATATGTATTCAAGGACTATAGTAAAACTGTTCTCCTTAAGTTGCAATTATGTTTCAGTATCTGTATCTATAGTGTATCTCCTCCTACTACAGGCTATCAGTCAGTGCAGTATATCTATGAAAATTGCTCACTCATCGATTTATTAATTATACCCATTTTACATTATATAACAGTCATTTTCCTGACAGATTTCTTCACTTATTTCCTGTACTAGACAATGCAACAATGCCATTAATAAGGATATTTACATGAATGTATTTTTATCCAATGTTATGCTTAATACAAATGTCAAGTCATGTATATGTCAACTTTGTATTTGTAATTATAATCATTGTTGGATGTTAAATGTAGAGCTTTTCTCCCCGGGCCTCTGCTAAAAAGGGATTTTTGTCCACTTGGACTTTCCTGGTAATCAAATGTGAAATAAAATAAACTGAATAAATATTGTTGGCTTCCACCTCCGATTTATTCAACCCCTGGTACCTCCTCAGTATTGACAGGTTCCTTCAGATGTCATTCTTGATCTCCGTGGAATCATCTTCAAAATTTTCATCTTCAGTCTTGACACTTTAGACCTTGAGTCTACCTTGGCACTGTAGAACTCTGCTATCTGAAGTCGTTAACTTAATTTGTGCATCAACCTATGGGTTATCAGATCCATATCGGATCTGAGCTGGCAGTTTCCAACAGCTGAGATCCGAGCCCCAAGCTCCTCCCCCTTACCCATAATCCCCTGCCATCCCTTACTGACCTACCCATAATCCCCTGCCATCCCTTACTGACCTCAGATCTAGTTTGCCGCGGTTACACCAGCAGCTTCATCTCGAGCTTCCAGGGCCTTTAGAGCATATTCTGTGAGAAAATCCTCTCCTTTTTTGGATAGCTAAAGTTTGAGTGTGTGTTTGTTTTAGGATAGTTTGTTAAACTTTTTGTTAGTGGTACCCTTTTTGTATTAACCCCCCCCCCCATTTCGTGAGTGTTAGGGTGTGTGTGGTTTTTGGGGCCTAGTGAGTGTTTTTAGTTGACTATGGCAGAGGCCCCGAAAACATTTTTTTCTAAATGTACCGAATGTGGCCATAAGCTCTCCCCAGCGGATGGCCACACTCTGTGCGTTTTATGCCTTGGGGTTGAACACCTGTCATCTGGCTGCGCTATTTGTGCAGCGTTCAACCCCAGGGCTCTCAAGGACCAGAGATCGAAGCTGATTCTGGCGGGACTTCTGCCCCCGGATTCGGCTCCGTCCTCCAGTCCCCCCCATGGCTCCTGCTGCGGCAGCACCTTCGGCTACTTCCCTTCCCTTGGCCGGGACTCAACCTCTTTCCTTGGGCCAAGAAGATAGGGAAGCTAGACCTGAGAAGCGCAAGGAGAAGCATCACAAGTGGCGGGCCGAAGCCTCTGCATCGGCTCTGCCAGCCAAGCGTGCCCCCCCCCCCCCCGAGACCTCCGAGCCTTCTCGGCTCCGTTCACCCTGCTTCTCGACGGGGCCGGAGGAGAAGGAGGCCCGGTCTCTATCGAGGTCATCGAGGCAGCACTCCCGTCCTGCCTCGGTGGCCTCCTCTAGGTCCACTAGAAGTTTAACTTATGCAGACTTGGACCGGATGATGCGAAGGTTCCTCCAGGCCCAATTGCAGATGGGAGTGCTCCTGTCTCCCCCCCCCCCCTCCGGGGGGGGAGCTCGACCCCATGTTTTGTCCTGATTGCTCCTTCCCTGACCCACTTCCCAGGTTCGGGGTCTTCGGAGCCGACTAGCGTTGGAGCCGGCGGACTGTCGGCGCCGATAGAGTCGAGTGCTTCGGCGCCGATGGCACCCTCGAGTCTGTCGGGTCCCTTTTCTGTGGATCCGAGCTCTCGGAGCCGTGAGCGGAGCTTCGGATCCGAGACTGTTAGTATGCCTTCGGCTCCGTCCAGGTTGGAGCATACTGGGCCCTCGGATCCAATCATCTCGGCGATGGCTCCGATCCACACGTTGGATCCGAGAGAGGGTCTGTTCTCGGATCCTAGGGAGAGCAGCTCTCCTTCGGCATGGTGGAGGGGGTTCTGTCTAGGGACTCCAGGCCCCCCGGCCCTAGCAACGGCCCCACCCTGCACTCCCTCTCAGACGGGCCCGACTTCCATCACCCGGCCCCAGGGACAGCCTGCTCTTACGTCCCAGATCGTTCCTTTGTTGGAACAGGATGTGGTTGGTGAGGCCTCCTCGGACAGCCCCCCCGAGGAAGTCCCTCACAAATGCAAGTGCAAAAGGAGGCACTTGGACTCCCCTGAGTCCTTGACAGAGGACACTGACTTGGAGGAAGGGGAAGGCTCCCCAAGATCACCCCCCGAAGACGTCTCATTTGGAGACATCATGGAGATGCTCAGGATTAGAGGGGGGTGGTCTGCCCCAAAGCCTACCTCGGGCGAGTCCGTGTTTCTGGAGGCGTTTGAAGCAGGCCCATCTACCTCTTGGGTGTCCCCTCCAGCCGACCCCCTGGTACACCTGATCACTACCAGGGCATGGAAGGAGCCGGATACTGTGGAGCCCGTTCCCAAGAGGCCGGACAGAATTCTTAGCCCCCCCCCTCGGACAGGTCACATTGGAGTAAGGGGTCCCCCGTAGATGCCATGTTGCTGCCACTAAAAGGGAACTAGCCCAGGAGAGTCCCTCGCTCCATCCTCCTGACAAGGAGTCTCTGGCGATGGACCACTTGGGGAAGCAGGTGTTTGCTTCAGCCACCTACTCTGTAAGGTCGCTGAACTATATGGCACACGTAATACGACTCCAGCGGGACCTTATCAAAGAGTACACTGGGTCACCCCCAGAGTCCATGTCAGCAGAGGACAAACAAGTTTACTCTACCCGAATGGCCACTCTCGGGTCTATTTCCAATACCTCTATGCGGCGACTATCCCATGCTACAGAGGCGCTAGAGCTAGTGGAGCGGGCGTCGTCCTAAGGTGACAGGCGTGGCTCCACCACTGTGATTTCACGGAACCCTTTAAGGCGTCATTCGCTAATGCCCCGTTTGATGGTTCTGCCCTCTTTGGCAAGACCATACGCGACACCTTGGTCCAGAGCGAGAAAGATGGGAAGACGCTGTCTGCCGTCGGAGTCCGCTTCTCTGCTCCCCAGAGGTCCTTCTTCAAGAACCAAAAGGGACAGAAGAAGATGTGGTTCCGGAAGTCTCAGCAGTCCCGTTTCACTCAGGACCCCCCCGTCCTTCAGGGGCAGAGGAGGACAGGGTGGACGCCGCCCTAGAGGCAGAGGGGGCCCGAAAAACTTTGGGTCCAGAGAACCTTTCTCTGATTGGCCCATGCAGCAACCCTGAGGGGTTACCCGACTGCTCCACTCTGGAGGCAGTCGGGGGGGGGGCGTTTCTCGAAGCACCTAGCAGCTTGGGAGTCCATCACAACAGACCGCTGGGTGCTTCGGATTATATCCAGAGGCTACAAGATTCCGTTTCTCCATCCTCCTCTCAGATCCAGATCCCTCCCCGATGTCCCACCCGATCAGAGGGAGGCCGCAGCCACGGAAATTTAGCGGCTGCTAGAAAAGGGAACCATCCAGCACATCCCCCAGACCAGTACTGATCAGGCTTTTACTCCAGGTTCTTCTTGGTGCCAAAAAAGGACAGGGGACTTAAGACCAATCCTCGACCTTTCTCTCTTGAACCTGGCGGTAACCAAAGAAAAGTCAGGCTTTTACTCCAGGTTCTTCTTGGTGCCAAAAAAGGACAGGGGACTTAAGACCAATCCTCGACCTTTCTCTCTTGAACCTGGCGGTAACCAAAGAAAAGTTCCGGATGGTCACCCTTCAATCCATTCTCCCCCTCGTGCAGGAGAATGACTGATGTGCTCCATAGACCTCAAGGACGCGTACTACCACATCTTGATGGACAGACGGTCCAGGAGGTTTCTCCGCTTCAGGCTAGGAGCCAGCCTTTACCAATTCAGGGTCCTCCCTTTTGGTCTCACCACAGCCCCCAGGGTGTTCACCAAGGTGTTAACTGTGGTAGCGGCCCACCTGAAACTCCAGGGAATTCAGGTCTTTCCATACCTGGACGACTGGCTGCTGACCACCCCCACAAGGCATCTACTCTGCACGGCCAGGAATTATTTTCTTCACCTAGCTCCCCAGCTGGGGATCACGATCAATGTGGGAATATCTTCCCTTCTTCTGATTCAGGTCATATATTTCATCTGAGCCAGGTTGAACACAAATCAGCTTATAGCCTTCTTGACTCCGGACCGGCTGCAATCTAAAACTTCATGTGCAGGCCATTCTTCATTGCCCAGCCCCACCGGCGGAATTGGTCCTGTGGGCCTTAGGCTCGATGGCGGCAACCATCAACCTTTTGCCCATGGCGCGCCTAAATATGAGAATCCTGCAATGGACCCTCCAAGTCCAATGGTCCTTCCTTCATTACCCTCTGAGCCATCCAGTTCCTCTCAGCAGGGTTTGCAGGAGAGCCCTCTTGTGGTGGCTCCAATCTCCGGACCTCCAGAAGGGGTGCCCCTTTTCTATGTCCCCTTCCTTAACCACGGTGACCACGGACGCCTCTCGCCTTGGGTGGGGTGGGGGCATTGTTTGGGTAGGACCGTCCAAGGCACGTGGAACCATGTGGAGACCTTACTGCATATCAGTGTCCTAGAGATGAGGGCCGTGCTGTTAGAGTTGCAAGCACTACAGAGCCTTCTTCCCGTCGGGACAATTGCCATCCAGACGGACAACATGTCGGTCGTCTGGTATATCAACAAACAAGGGGGAACCAGGTCCTATCCACTTTGTTGAGAGGCCATGAGAGTGTGGGAATGGGCGATTTCCACCAACCGTTTTCTCATAGCGACACACATTCTGGGACGGTCCAACATCCTAGCGGACAGATTGTCGCAACATCCTCTCGCCGTACGAGTGGTCTCTGAATCTCAAAGTAGCGAAGCAGATTTTCTCCAAATGGGGTCAACCTCGTTGCGATCTTTTCGCTTCTCCCTCAAACACAAAGTGCAACGACTACTTCACTCTAATTCCCCCACCAGGGGGATTCTCCAAGAGACGCTCTAGTGCATGTTTGGCCACCCGGTCTACTTTATGCTTACCTTCCACTTCCCCTGATGATGAAGTTTCTGCAGAAAGCCAGACTGTTGGGGAGCAGAATAATCCTCATAGCCCCATTCTGGCCTCATCAGGTGTGGTTCCCATATCTATGGTCTCATCTGGTGAATCCTCCCTGGATTCTAGATCCCATTCCGGATCTGATTTCTCACCCATTGGGCCTGCCAGCCCCGAACCTGAACAACCTCAAGCTCACGGCTTGGTTGATCCAGTTCCACTGTTAGCTAGGACTCCCGGTATCTCTTCCCCGGTCAAAGCCATCCTAGTAGCTGCTCACAAGCCGTTTACTAGAAGGGTTTATAATAGCAAATGGAAACGTTTTTCTATCTGGGCGGAGCACAAGAACTTAGACCCCTTCACCGCTCCATTGCCAGCAATATTAGACTTTCTATCGGGGTTATTTGACCAAGGTGCTAGCTCCTCCACAGTCAAAGTACAATTGGCAGCTATATCTCATTACCATGTTGGATGTGATCTGGGTCGTTTGACCTCGTCCAGATTATGCAAGGCCTTCTTAAAAGGCACCTTCTTACTAAGACCCCCGGTGAAGGATGTAGTCCCTCCTTGGGATTTAGCGCTGGTACTCCAGGCTTTAACAACTTCTCCCTTTGAGCCTGCAGCTTTGGTGGATCTCAAATTCTTATCCTGGAAAACAGCTTTTCTTGTTGCCATTACTTCGGCAAGAATGGTTTCGGAACTTCAAGCCCTTTGCGCCAAGCCACATTACTTGACTTTCCACAAAGATAGAGTATCCCTCAGGACCAATCCCTCCTTTCTGCCCAAAATTGCATCCGAATCTAACATCAACCAGTCTATTAACTTACCAGTCTTCTTTCCCAATTATCAGAATAAGGGTGAGTACAAGTTGCAAGTTGCATTCCTTAGATATACACAGACAACTACGATTCTATTTACACAGGACAGCTGGTCATAGGGAATCAGACCAGCTGTTTGTATCCTTTGCTAAACCTAGTCTGGGGAAACCGGTTTCAAAAGTCACATTGTCCAGGTGGATTTCCCAGTGTATTCTTCTGGCTTATGAGAGTTCTGGCCGGCCTGCACCACAGGGAGTCCATGCCCATTCTACTCTGTCTATTTCGACCTCCACTGCTTTTCGTTTTAGAGTATCTTTGGATGACATTTGCTCAGCAGCCACGTGGGCTTCATCTCATATTTTTATAAACCACTATAAGTTGCATTTTGTCTCCAGAGGGAGAGCGTCGTTTGGCTCCGCAGTGCTCCAGAACATCCTTCCATGAGGGCCTCCCAAGATTCAGGTTGCTGGAGACTGTCCCATAGGTTGATGGACAAATGAAGTTAACTACTTCGGATTAAGAAGTTATGTACTCACCATAACGTTCCATCTGAGTAGGTAAACTTCATTTATCAGCAACCGTCCCTCGCTCCGTCCCCCTGACCTACTTGGATGTTCATGGTATTCCTGTGTCATGACTGATTGTATCCAGGTTAACATATAGAGGTCTCCTCTTCTGTGATATTGCAGGTGTTGCTTTTAGGCAAACTTGATCTGAGGTCAGTAAGGGATGGCAGGGGATTATGGGTAGGGGAGGAGCTTGGGGCTCAGATCTCAGCTGTTGGAAACTGCCGGCTTGGATCCGATATGGATCCGATAACCCATAGGTTGCTGACAAATGAAGTTTACCTACACAGATTGAACGTTATGGTGAGTACATAACTTCTTATTTCTTATCCCTGAAATCTTTTGGCGATTGACATTTCCTTCTAGCTCAGTCTTTGCTTCAGTAGGGTCAACCTTGATCCCTCTACAGGCTTTGATCTTTACATTCTCAGTCCTGAATGTCCTCTTAGGTTTGACAGATTTCCATGGGAGTGGACCTTGGCAGGTACAGGGTCAGTCTTGATTGTATCTGTGTTCTTTTGGGCCATTTGTAACCTCTAGTTTTCTTTTGACCTTAATGTTCTTCAAAGCTAACCAGGCTTTTCCCTTCTCGTTTGTGGCTGTTACTTCTGACCTTTCAGTGTGAGGTACTGCAGGGATTTCTTTTCTTACCACAGATCTCCTTTTCTTGATTAATGTCCTATTATACCAGAGGTTATTTATGACTTGACCTCCAGTCGCATATACTGTTAGATGTTCATCATGTTACCCTGCTGCAGTCATCACACACGGGTTATCCTGCCGTCAGGCGGTCCCGCAGTCGGCCCGAATTCCAAAGTCTTGGTCCGGCGTCGGTTGCTGTCGCTTCTTCCCTGACGTCAGTGCGCCAGGGGTATACAAGAGGCATCCGACGCGATTTTCTTCAGTCTTTCGTGCCCGAAGCAGAAGCAGTTCACAAGTGCCGGTCGGCCGACACGTGAGATTTTCGATTTGAATTTCAGTCCGAAGTCTTCAATAAAGCTACGTACCCCGTTGGGGAACATTTTCTTGCCTCAGTCCCATGTCAGAAAAAGTTAACAATTGCATTTCTTGTGGGAAGCAAATACCTCATAAGGACTTCCACTCCTATTGTATTCCTTGCCTAGGCCCAGACCACGACGTCGCAGGTTGTTGGTTTTGTGCTAGGTTTAATAAACAAACTATCAAACGTCGTTTTGACTTCGCACGGCATTACTTTGGTAGGAAATGTAATTATATTATGCCGTCGGAGCAGCCGCCGACCGCTATACATAAAAAACGCAAGGATAAGGACAGGCAGCCTAGGAATAGGCCAGACTCCGAGGCTTCAGCTGGGCCTGTCACCGGCTCTCCAGTTTTCAGTGAGGCACCTACGCAGCCCCTGACGACCGCAGAACTGGAACCCCAGACAGCTGCGGATTCCCAAGCGGAGCCTACTAGGCCGACACAGCCATCTTCCGACACCGGAGCAGAAGTAGATCCCGGTGCAGTGGAAACACCTTCGGTTGCAGAAGGTGTCTTCAGACTGACTACACTCACCATTAAGTCTTATGCTAAGCTTAAAACTCCTTTAAAACCTAAGAAAACTGTGCATCAGTCTACAGTTCAAGGCCCCATGCCTAAGAAACAGATGCTTAAGATGGCTGAAGATTTGATTACCCTAATCAGGAGTTCCCATCCCCCTCCTGATAAAAGACCAAGACAAGAGGAGGATTATGCTTCCTCTGATCAGGTTTCACTCTCCTCAGATTCTTCTGAGGAACAGGATTACACTTTACCACCTTATGAAGACTCTGATGCTAAAGACTCTATTCCCTCAGCATCTCCCCCTGAAGACTACTCCTTTGGGGAAACTTTACATACCATGAGGGAACATTTCCACTGGGAAGGCCAGGACTACTCTGATTCTAAGAAAAGGCTCCGAGAGTTCCTTTTACTACCCCAGCACAGACCTCTTGCTATCCCTCCTGTTTTAGATATTGTGGATGATGTTTACTTGGAGTCTAGTTTAAATCCAGACTCTCTACCTCCTGCTCCAGCCAAACCAGACAGATACTACAGAGTACCTGACTCACACAAATTCCTTTATAAAAGCCCTGTAGCTGACCCAGAAACAATTTCCCAGGGTCCTAAGGGAGCTAAAGCTTCTTTGGCTAAAAATCCTGTGCCCTCTGAAAGGGATTCCAGAGCCCTAGATAGATGAGGAAAGAAAATATACACCTCAGCAACTCTGGCTATGAGGGCATTAAATTGTCAGTTTCACATGCTGAAATATCAGCAATTCCTAATGTCTCAGTTAAAACAAAACATGAGCACACATTCTGAACAGTCTGAATTCAAGGAAATGCAGGATCTGTTGCATGCAGCTGAACAGGTGGGCAAACATACTTTACAATGCGGATTTGATTCATTGGAAGCTTCCTGTAGAGCAGCTGTTACTGGCTCTGTCATATGTAGACATGCTTGGTTAAAAGAACAAACCCTTCCTGACCATGTTAAAGCAAAATTATTGGATGCACCTTTACAGCAGGATGTATTATTTGGTGTCAAAGCAGAAGAGGTTTTAAAGAAAATGGAGGATAAGGCAAAGTCTATGCAAACTGTTAAGGATTTTTTGCAGGTACAACCCCCTCGTTTCAGCAGAAATTGGCCAACAAAAAACTGGTCCTTTCCAGCGTCTGACAGGTCACAGAGGGGCAAATACAGACGCCCAAGGGGCAGAGGTCAGTCACAAGGCCCTTACAAACCTCGCCAATGGGGTACTGCTACCCAAAAAGGAGGAGAAGACAGGCCCCAAGCTAGCAGAAGACAAACACAATGACTCAATCGTCAAACTACCAAGCAAATCTCTCCTGGCAGCTCCCTTGGGAGGAAAATTAGCATTTTTTGCAGACAACTGGCACATCATCACAAAAGACAAATGGGTTCTAAACATTGTCTCTCAAGGATACCGATTCCACTTTCATTCCTTACCAAGGATAAAAGGAATGCCAAACCTGCCACCAAATCAATGGGCAGAGGCACAAAACCAAATTACAGCTCTCATGGACATGAGAACCATTCAACAGGTACCTACACAGGAGCAAGGACAAGGATTTTACTCGACTCTTCCTAGTCCCAAGAAAGGACAAAGCATGGAGACCCATTCTGGATCTTTCAGTTCTGAACACCTATCTGCAAGTACCAAAATTCAAGATGCTAACACTACAGCAGCTTCTTCCCATGCTGGGCAAGAATGCTTGGCTAGTAACTTTGGACCTCAAGGAGGCATACCTGCATGTCCCTATCAGACAAAATTGCAGAAGATACCTCCGCTTTATTGCAGGTTCAACGCATTATCAATTCTCTGCACTGCCCTTTGGCTTATCTACTGCACCCAGGGTCTTCACAAAATGCCTGGCACCAGTAATTGCATACTGCAGACAAAGAGAAATTCAAATATACCCATACCTGGACGACTGCCTTATTCAAGCAGAAAGCAAGGACATTCTTTTAAAGCATCTGGCATTTGTCAAACACCTTCTAAGTTGCCTAGGGTACACAGTAAATGAACAGAAATCAAAACTAGTGCCCTCACAAAACATAATATTCCTGGGTGCCAGCTTGAATACAATGGCCCAGATGGCTCATCTCACGCCAGACAAGCAACAACAGCTGACTCAATATTTCAAAATAATGGCAACAAAGACCCAACTCCCTGTAAGAAAAATTCTGCAGGCCTTGGGATTCATGGCATCTTGCATACTACTAATGCCATTTGCAAAACTGCATATGAGGAAATAACAATGGTACCTGAAAAGTGTATGGACTCAGCACAGCCACAGCTTGGAAACAATGATATCACTCATTCCCTGCCCTCAACAGGAGTGTCTATGGTGGGCACAGGCATGTCACCTCAACAAGGGTCAGCCTTTCACCTTCCCCACAGCCAGGCAAACTATGACAACAGATGCATCGGACTATGCCTGAGGAGCACACATGGCAGGACAGTGCATTCAGGGCAAATGGACTACAGATCAGAGGCATCTGCATATCAATCAAAAAGAAATGCTAGCAGTACAGAATGCCCTAACTGCTTTCAAGGACCTTTTACACCCAGGACAACTAATGATAAAGACGGACAATACCACAGTAATGTGGTACATAAACAAGTAAGGGGGCACACATTCCTACCCTCTATGCAGGCAAGCAATGACCTTGTGGAACACTGCACTGTCTTACCAGGTTCAATTACAAGCACAATTCCTGCCAGGAAAGAAAAACACATTGGCAGACGACCTAAGCAGAAACATCATGGATCCACACGAATGGAAACTAGATCCACAAGTATTTGCAATGATAGCTCAAAAATGGGGACGCCCAGACATAGATCTGTTTGCAAGCCCCCACAACTACCAACTTCAAAAATTTTGCACAAGGACATTCCATCCACTAGCTTGGAAAGTAGACGCCCTCTCATTCAGTTGGAAAACATTAACAGTGTATGCCTTCCCTCCACTGCCTCTTCTAGCAAAGGTACTGCTGAAAGTCAGATTAGAGAGGCCACAAATGATACTCGTTGCACCAGACTGGCCACGCCAGCATTGGTATCCAATTTTAAGGAACATGGCCCACGGCCCACCATGGATTTTGCCACAAATTCCTCACCTGCTCACCCAGCGAGACAATCAGATTCTACACAGCCAGCTCAAGACTTTAAACCTGGCTGCATGGCAAATTACCTAAACAACCAGCCAGCACCTTTATCCAAAGCTGTTCTGTCATTCTGGAGGCCAGGAGGCTCAGCACCAGGAAAACCTATTCAGACAAATGGAAAAGATTTTGCGCCCTTGATCCAAACATTCCTCAGATTCTACAATATTTAACGGAGATGTTACACAAAGGACTTTCCTTTTCATCTATTAAGATCCACGCCTCAGCAATTTCAGCTCATTACAACACGGATCCTCCTTTATTCTCACATCCACTCCTAAGACAGTACCTCAGAGGGGCTAGGAACATAAGACCGGCAAGTAGAGCACCAACACCTACTTGGGATCTCAGCTTTGTTCTGGCAAAGCTTACACTGCCACCCTTTGAACCAGCTTTTTCAGCTGATTTAAAATTTCTTTCATGGAAAACTGCCCTGCTACTAGCAATAACCTCAGCTAGAAGAGTCTCAGAGCCACAGGCACTAATGGCAGTGGAACCTTTCCTCATTTTTCATCAAGACAGAGTCTGTCTATGAACTAACCCTTCCTTTATGCCAAAGGTGGTATCCAGTTTGGCCCTAAACCAAACCATTCATTTGCCCACCTTTTTCCCAAATCCCCAGAACAAAGGAGAAGACTCCTGCACTCTTTGGACATTCACAGGCAATTACGTTACTACTTGGATAAAACTAAGGCTTTCAGAAAAACTGACCAGCTCTTTGTAGCCTATACAGGATCACAAGGAAAAGCTATCTCAAAACAGACCATTTCTAAATGGATAGGGCATTGCATAATTTTCTGCTACACACATCATGGGAAACTGGTACCTGCTAACATTAGGCCCCACTCCACCAGGGCTACAGCTACATCAGCAGCCTTTCTCAGGGGAGTGCCAACCAAGGATATTCTGGAAGCTGCAGCTTGGAGTTCAGTGCACACCTTCACCAAACACTATCACTTACCTCTATATTCTAAGACTAGAGCTGGTTTTGCCACTGCAGTTTTGCAGGGCCTACTAGCTTCTTCTAACCCTGTTTGACTCCACCTCCCATCCTTAGCTTTGGGATTCAACCCAAGTGTGATGTCTGCAGCAGGGTAACACGATGAACATAGTACAGTTTTGTACCTACCATAAATGTAGATGTTCGAGTGTTCACCCTGCTGCAGTCCAGATTACCCCCCCATCCCCTCTGAACTAGCTGAACTTATCTCTGCCACTCTATCCTATACTACCTCTGTGGTGTATTTACTTGTGCCTAAGGGTATTGTTTTATTTTTATCCAGCTATATGTATATATATATATATATATATATATATATATATATATATTTATTTTTTTTTTTTTTTTTTTTTTTTTTGCCTACCTATTGGGGGCACCTGCCATCTGGGGCAAGAAAAACTGAAGAAAATGGCGTTGGATGCCTCTTATATACCCCTGGCGCATTGACGTCAGGGAAGAAGCGACAGCAACTGACGCCGGACCAAGACTTTGGAATTCGGGCCAACTGCGGGACCGCCTGACGGCAGGATAACCCAAGTGTGATGACTGCAGCAGGATGAACACTCGAACATCTACATTTATGGTAGGTACAAAACTGTACCCCCCCCCACTTCCTTATTTTAAATTATTTTTGGAGTTGTGGGTCGACAACTGTTGATCTCCAGCTGCCATGCTGACTCTTGTATGTGCTTGGAGAGTGTTTGGTGTTAACTTTGTGTTTCTTTTATTTCCTTGCCACCTTCACTCTTTCTTCCTCTGACATTTAGCGATATCTGGCAAAGATTCTAGGACTTTCAGATGCATCTACCTTGAAGACCGTAGGTAGGGAACAAGTATTTGTCTATCCTTGTATTGATGCTGATGATACTCTGGCACCTGTTTAGTATTTTAATTTCCAGTAATTTTATATTTGTTGCTTTATTGGGATCTGGCATCTCTGTGGCATTGAGGTTAGCATTCCTGTCACCTCTTGTGCTTGCCATCTTTCTTCTCCCTTCTCCTGTGTGACTTACCCACAGTAAGATATTTCTATTTATAGAGTCAGTTATGGATTCCATCTGAACCTTCATCATGTGGTAATGTGCTCCAGTGGTGGAACATTTAGTTGTGGAATAGGATGTAGTTTCATTTAAGGCTGTGTCTTTCTGCTAAAATGTTCATAAGCAATATAATTTGTAATGTCAAGGGAAGAAGCCAGTATGATCTAATGATCCTGTATGTGACTTAATTTGCATTTTTTCCAGACTGGTTATAGCTTTCACCATCTCTAGGACCTTGATCTTGGTCTGATGCAGGGACTTTATTTGGAAAATATTGACTATGCTAGGACCTTGTTTAGGGGTTTTGATGCAGGGCCTTGTGAGACAATTGCCTTGCTCATCACCCATAGCTCTCAGCTGTTCAGATTTTTTATTCATATTTTTGTTCTGTTTCCTCATAAAATTGTAGTTTTCTGGCAAATCATTGAGGACCGAAGTCAGAAAATAATGGCACACAGATATTTAATTTTCAGACTTCATATCCTTCAGGAAATTTGTGCTAATGCAAAACCTGTTATTCTGTCAACTTTCTAAGTTTGTAAGAGCAGTATTTAAAAAGTGTTTCTATTTTGGGTTTTTATCCCCCTATTATTTGTGGCTTTGTCTAGATTTCTTGCACTGAGTTCGAGAGGAATGTCACCACCTTTGATTTATTTTAGCAGCTATCATTTACTTCCAACATTACATAAGTTACTGAAGTCCTACATTCCACTAAATTTCACTCCTAATCATTATTCTTCATGCATTGTTCTAACAATTTCCAGTGTAGTATGTGTTTGTGTGTGTGCGCATGCATATATATAATATGGATGTTTGTGCACATGTATAGAATATCTTGTTTTGTAGGTGTAGAGACAGTTTTTTGACAAGTGACAAAGGAGTTTCCTGTTAACCTAAAGTACAAGGTAAACTTCACGTATCAGAATAAATAGACACCTGCTTTTCATTTATCGCTTTTTTTCAACTGTTTTTATGTTTGATTAGGTCTTTCTACTAACTTCAATGGACTGCAGTAATTGCCCAACCTTTTACTGAATGGGACATTAGGTAGGTTGTATAGGATTTTTTATGATTGGGCAACCTGGTCAGTGGTTTTATCCTCTACTTGATGTCCAACAGCAGTGAGAGAAACCCACCAAAAATAAATTTCACTACATGTGGTGGTGCTGCGGTAGCGTTGTTGCCTCACAGTAAGACGCTATCCGATTAGACTCTCAGAACGTCTTCTGCGTGGAGACATGCGTGAATGGGCGTACCTTCGTTGAAGGTTGTGCTTCAGAGCTGGCAACTCGGTACGTAAAAATCCAACTGCCAATCATTACCGGACCGGAGTTCCGCTGTGGCGACCCCTAACCGAGAAAAGCCGAAAGTCACAACAACAACTTAAATATTTCAAGCAAAAGAATTGCCACTTCAAAGATATTACAGATTACTTCAAGAACTAAAGGATAAAACCACTTCAGATTCAAGTGGTTCTAATCTCCACATTTCAGAGAAGATAAGTCAATTAAAATTGCTTCATTTTCCTCTCTAGGCTAACTTTCTGTAGTTTTTCCTATGCAAATTAGTAAACTGTAAAATAACAAAAACAAACTTTTTCTCTCTTACAGTTGCATTTTGTTATTTAGCAGTTGGGCCCTGTCAGATTTTATCCTTTAGTTTTTGGTTTCAGTTAAAAAAACTGTTGGTAAGAATTAGATGTTTCTTATCTTTCTGTTTTTTTTTTCGTAGTACTGTCTGTGCTTTAGGGCATAGTGGATTTGTCTTTTTTGCGTATTTTGGATAAGAGCTTTAAAAAAATGCTGCAACTGTGGTCACAAAATACCCCACAGGACCCCATGTCCTGTATATTTATTGCCTAGGGCAGCTCACGTGGACACTAATTGTGAAGCATGTGCCTATTTTGGACATAAAACCTTACAAAGCCAAAAGGACAAATTGATTTTAAAAGGTTTGCTGTGTTGTCAACAAGGATCGGTTATTTCATTTGCTTCTCCTTCTCCCTAAAAGTTGGTTGATAAATCAGTTCAGAAGGACAAGGAAAAAGAGGGTAAAACATCTCTGGGAAGCAAGAATCTAGATAAGAGTATTGAAGTCTTGTAAATGGTCACCTGACCCAACAGTTCTCCTGAGTCTGTCAATGAAAGTGTCAATGCCATTAGATCCTAAGACTGATCCAATCCAATCTCCTTCACCTACATTACTGTTCTCCCTGGATCTGATTAGCCCACCACAGTATTCTCCTGTCTTGCAGGAGAAAAGACCATCAAGGGTTTCCTCGGTAACCTCTTCAGTGAAATCTACCAATTCTTCAAAGAGCCTTACTGAAGCTGATCTCAGTAGGATGATGCAGAGACTTCAACAGCAGATTCAGTTAAGGGTCATCCCAATGTCGCCTCCTCAGATTGACCTGAGGAAATGCCACACCCCAAGGAGCCCTGTGCTGATCCAATCCTCAGATCTACAGTCCATGATATGAACATACGTGTTGCATCTACGTTGGCAACGATAGACCTTCCTACTTCATCTAAAACTTTACTCCACTGTTTTGACTCCAACCTTATTGAATCAGGAGGAGAATCCAAGCCGAAGGGTCAGAGTCAGAGCCCCAGAGGACAGATTGAATTCAAAACTTTCAGATCCTTTTCTGCCTCTCTGGGCATCGGCTCTCAATAGCTTGACTCCAGTGTCTGCTTTGGATCTGGGCCAGATCAATGTTGGTAGAGTTTTGGCAGCCCTTGCTCTTTGAGAGTCCTCCTCAATTCCAATTTCTGGCTCTGCATTCAAAGCCTTCGAGAGGGTTCTCACTACCAGATAAAAGGGGTGCCTCCTTCATGCTTGGATCCATCCTGACCTTTTTCTTTTCCTGTATCACCCACTACATTGACAGTCAGCTTCCAAGAGTCTCAGGGAAGTGCTTAATCTGAGCTCCTAGTCTGATTTGGATCCTTCTTCTGTAACTCCCCAACCTCAGATCCGATCCATAAAAAGCAGACTTTTCAAAGGAAACTTGTATAGATTCATTACTTGAGTCTGTCATTGATGACATGGATTTGGATGAAGGGGAGGGTTCCCCTAGGCCTCCCTTTGAATTTTCTAGTTTTGATTAATTACTGGAAGCACAAGGGGGTTTGGTCCCACTGATGCACCTTCCCTGGAGGAATCTGTGTTTCTGGAGGCTTTTGGAGCAAACTCTTCTACCACCTGGATGGTCACCCCTCCTGACACACACATTGATTTAGTGGCTGAGAGAGCTTGGAAGGAACTTGACACAGCAGAACCGATACCAAAGATACCACAGAAGCCCATCAAGATCTTAGCAGCTTCTAAACATAGGACACATTTGAGTAAAGGTCCTCCAGTAGATGCTATGGTTGGAGCATCTGCCACCAAGAGGGACTTCTCTGAAGGGATTGTCTGTTCATCCCAGAAAATAAGGAGTTTAGGGCACCGAACAGATTTGGAAAATGGACTTGTGCTTCAGTGAAGTTTTCCCTTAGAGCTCTGAACTACCTAGCTTATGCCACATGCTTACATAAAGAACTTATGAAAGAGCTTACCAATTAACTCTCGGGTAGTTTGCCAATGGCTATCCAGAAAAATGTGGAATCTCAGCTATCTACCTTCAAGTCTGATAGTGGCCAGAGCAGCAAGCACTGGCATAGCCATTCACGATCATGTCTGGAAGTGATTGTGTGATTTTTACGGAAGACTTCAAGATTTCCTTCCTCAGAGCCCCTTTTGATGGTTCCACTCTCTTTGGACCAAAAGCTTAAGGACACCATAACCAGCAGCAAGCAGGGATAGTAAGGCTCTGTCTGTCATGGGAATCTGTTTCTCCACTGATCAAAGGACCTTTTGAAGGAATCATTGGGGAGCAAAGATGATGTGGTTCAGAAACTACCAGAGTTTTAACCAAGATGCTTCCTTGGACAGACCCTGCCATGGTAGGTGGGGGGGTGGTTTCAATGGATATTGCTTGGGGCAGAGGCAGTCTGCAAAACCAAGGATTTCATGGGCCCTTTTCAGGGAAATCCTTCCAGCATTCCTGAAGGTTTGCCCAACTGCTGCTCTCTGGAGGCATTCAGGGGGTGCTTATCCCTGCACCATCAAACCTGGCAGGCCATCACTTCAGACTCATGGATGCTGCAAATAATCCCCAGAGGGATACATACTCCCTTTACTTTACTCTTCCAAACCAAGAAACATGATTTCTTTAGTGCCAGACTACCAAATGAAAACTGTCACAGCAGTAGTAAAAAATGAGCCATCCAACAGGTCACACCTGTCCTTCTTTGTTCCAAAATAGATAGAGGACCTAAGGTCAGTTCTGGACCTCAGTCATTTAAACCAGTTTGTGAAGCAAACCGTACTGGATGGTCATGGTTCAGTGCATCCTACTGCAACCCAGGAAGGAAGACTGGATATGCTCAATAGATCTCCATGATGCTTATTATCATGTAAAAATAAATGAGCAGTCAAGGAGATTCCTCCATTTCAGATTCGGATCCAATCATTACCAATTCTGAGCTCTGCCATTTGCCCCCCCCCCCCCCAGGTGTTCACTAAATGCATGGCAGTAGTCACAGCCTGTTCAGGCTGCAAGTATTACAGGTTTTCCCAAGTGTGGATGATTGGCTTCTCACTACGTCAACCAAAAATCTACTCATGCAAAGGGAAGACACTTCACTGCAGTTACTTCACAGATTGGGTATAACAATCAACATCCTAAAAAGACAAATAAATCTCATTCAGTTACTGAAATTCATAGGATGCCACCTAGACGCACGGAATCAGATAGCTGCCTCACCCCATTCCAGGATTCTTTCACTTCAGAAAGTAGCAAATCTGGTATTGCATTCTTCTCCAACAGTGAGATTGGTTCTAAGATTACTAGGTCTTATGGTATCAGCAATCATTCTGGTTCTCTTCTCTTATTTCTCCAAGAGAGTCCCTTCAGTGGGACTGTATCAGTTCATTGGGCTGAACTAGATCATCCATTAAGCACACCCATCAGATTAACTTCAGTATAAAGAACTGACATCAGGTGGTGCTTATGTTCCCCATTGTTATTCTAGGGCTGTCTATTCTGTCTCACTCCAACAGCAGCTGTGGTCACCATGGATGCTTCACTGTTTGGGAGGCATTACAAAGGAAAGTCAGTTCAAGATACCTGGATTCAACTTAAGGCCAATCTTCACATCAGTGTTCTGGAAATGAGAGCAGTCCTTTTAGCACTCCAGACATTTCAAGACTTTCTTCCAGATAGTGTGATCTTCATTCAAGACAGACAATATGTCAGTAGTCTGGTACATCAACAAACAAGGGGGGACCAGATCTTGTTCTCTATGTAGGGAAGCCATGAGGGTTTTCAGTGGGCAATGTTCTTCCATTGCTTTCTTGTAGCAACAAACATCCTGCGGACTTCAGTAGGCTAGCAGACAGTCAGTCAGTGGTTAACAAAATTTTCCATCACTGAGACCAACCTTGCTGTGACATGTTTGCATCTCATCTCAACAAGAAGTGCAGCAGTTATTTTGCAGTCATCTGTCCTCTGGGTCCGTCACTGAGGGACACTGTGGTTCACAGTTGGCACCAGATCTTCTATATACCTTCCCCCCTTTCCTTGATCAAAAAGTTCATTCAGAAAGTCAGGAGGTGCAAGGCAAACGTAATCTTCATTGCTCTTTATTGGCCCCGACTGGTTTGATTCCCCTTTCTTTGGCCTCATCTTTTGTCCTCCCTGGACACCAGCTCACATCCCAGACCTCCTTTCTCACCCATCTGGATGTTCATCGTGCATACAGCTGCAGTCATAACAGATGGGTTCTCCTGCCGTCAGGCGGGTCCTCGGTCGGCCGAATTCCAAAGTCTAGGTCCGGTGTCGGTTGGCGTCGCTTCTTCCCTGACGTCAGTGCGACAGGGGTATAAAAGAACCAGCCGACGCCATTTTTCTTCAGTCTTTCTTGCCGCGCGGTGCCCAAAGCAGAAGCAGTTCGCAAGTGCCGGTCGGCCAGCTCCTGAAATTACGAAAATTTTGCAACCGAAGTCTTCTTGAAAGCTAAGTACCCCGTTGGGGAAACTTTTCTTGCCTCAGACCGATGTCAGACAAAGTTAATAATTGTATTTCATGTGGGAAGCAAATACCGCATAAGGATTTTCATTCCCTCTGCATTCCTTGTTTAGGCCCAGACCACGACGTCTCGGTCTGTCGTTTTTGTGCTACATTCAACAAACGCACCATTAAGCGTCGGGTGGAGTTCGCCCAGCACTGTTTTGGCAAAAAATGTAACTATATTATGTCGTCGGATACTCCGACTCCAGTTTTGTCTAAAAAAACGCAAATATAAGGACCGACACACGAGGTCCGCAGCCTCTACTGACACCACGCCAAAGCAGACTACAGGTGGTCTGGTTCTCAGCGAGGCGCCTACGCAGCCCCTGCCTGCCGGCGACACTTCATTGGCGGTATCTTCTGTGCCCGAGGTCGCAGGCTCCTCTGCCCACACCCTGACTACAGATACCGAAGCCACTCTTGGTGGTGAATCTCAAAATGTAGACAGGTCTGCCTCCTCTCAAGGTGTCTTCAGACCTTCCTCTTCTTTTTCCATCAAGGCTTTCACTAAGTTTAAAGCAGCCATGCATTCTAAGAGACAAGCTACACAGGGCCCTTCTCCTGGCCCCATGCCTAAAAAACAGATGCTTAAAATGGCTGAGGATTTAATTACTCTTATCAGGGGTTCTCAACCCCCGGACAAAAGGCCCAGAGTGGAGGAAGAATCCCCTTCCTCTGACCAGGCCTCCATTATTTCAGGGCACTCTGATGAACAGGAACATTCTTACTCCCCTTTTGAAGATTCTGATGCAGAGGGGTCCATTCCCTCTGTCTCCCCCACAGAGGATTACTCATTTGAGGAAACCTTGCATACCTTAAGGGAACACTTCCACTGGGAAGGCCAAGAGTACTCATATTCCAAGAAAAGGCTTAGGGATTTTCTCTTGCTACCTCAGCACAGGCCTCTGGCTATACCTCCTGTCTTAGACATACTAGATGATGTGTACTCGGAGGCCTGCCTTAACCCGGATTCTTTACCTCCAGCCCCAGTCAAGCCTGACGGGTACTACCGGGTTCCTGACTCACACCAATTTTTATACAAAAGCCATGCGGCTGACCCAGAAACTATCTCACAGGGCCCCAAGGGAATTGAGGCCTCCACTGCTAAAAATCCATTACCTTCCGAGAGAGATTCCAGATCCTTAGAAAGGTGGGGAAAAAAGGTATATACTTCGGCCACCTTAACCATGAGGGCATTAAACTGCCAGTTCCATATGCTAAAGTACCAACAGTTTCTGTTATCACAGTTGAGAAGCAAAATGTCACAACCTGAACAACCAGACTTGAAGGAGTTGCAGGATTTGATGCATAGTGCAGAACAAGTGGGTAAACATACCTTGCAATGCGGTTTTGATGCTCTAGAGGCCTCATGTAGAGCTGCTGTTACAGGATCAGTCATACGTAGACATGCCTGGCTCAAGGAGCAAACCTTACCAAATCATGTCAAAGCTAAATTACTAGATGCCCCTCTACAAAAGGATGTATTATTTGATGTTAAAGCTGAGGAGGTATTAAAGAAAATGGAGGAAAAGGCTAAATCAATGCAAACAGTGAAAGATTTTCTACAGGTACAACCTCCACGTTTCAGTAGAAATTGGCCTTCCAAAAATTGGTCCTTTCCAGCCACGGACAGACCCCAAAGAGGTAGATACAGGTGCCCGAGGGGCAGAGGGCAATCTCAAGGATCGTTTAGAGGCAGACAATGGCAAGCTCCTACACAAAGAGGTGATGAGGATAGTTCGCAGCCATTCAGAAAGCAAGCCCAATGACTTTCCCCTTTGCATGCCAAGCAAGGCTCAAATGGCAGCACCCTTAGGCGGAAAACTGGCATTATTTTCAAAAAATTGGCATATTGTCACAAAAGACAAATGGATCCTGGACATTATAAACAGAGGCTACAGATTCCATTTTCACACCCTTCCAAAAATGAGAGGCATGCCAAACCCTGCCACACAATCAAAGGGCAGAGGCACAAAGACAAATTTCAGATCTCATGGACATGAAAGCTATTCAAGAGGTACCTACTCAGGAACAAGGTCAAGGTTTTTATTCCAGACTATTCCTGGTACCAAGGAAGGGAAAAGATTGGAGACCTATTTTGGACCTATCCATCCTAAACACATTTTTACTCGTACCAAAATTCAAGATGCTCACATTACAGCAGCTTCTTCCCATGCTGGGCAAGGAGTCTTTGTTGGTAACATTGGACCTCAAGGAGGCATACCTGCATGTCCCAATCAGACAAAATTGCAGAAGGTACCTCAGATTTCTTGCAGGTTCAACCCATTATCAATTCTCTGCATTGCCCTTTGGCTTATCTACTGCACCCAGAGTATTCACGAAATGCCTGACATCAGTAATTGCCTACTGCAGACTTCAAGGGATACAAATATACCCATATTTGGACGACTGCCTGATCAAGCGGACAACAAGCACATACTTCTGAAACATCTGGCTTTTGTAATAATGTTGTTGAATTCTCTGGGATACACAGTCAACAAAAAGAAATCAAGACTAATACCCTCTCAGAAAATAATTTTCCTGGGTGCCAACTTGGACACAAACACCCAGATGGCCTACCTCACGCCAGAGAAGCAGGGCAACTAACTCAATACTTCAGAAAACTAGCAAATTTCACCAGGCTGACTGCAAGGAAAATCCTGCAGGCTCTGGGATTCATGGCATCTTGCATCCTACTAATCCCATGTTCAAAGCTGCATATGAGGAAACTTCAATGGTACCTGAAAACCTATGGTCTCAACACAGCCACAGTTTGGAAACAATAATACAACTAATTCCATGTCTTCAAAAGGAATTTCTGTGGTGGGCTCAAGCATGCCAAACAAACACAGGTCTCCCATTCTGCAAGCCTCAAGCAAATCAAGTCATCACAACAGACGCCTCGGACTACGCCTGGGGGGGCGCACATGACAGATCGGTGCATTCAGGGCAAATGGTCCCAAAAAGAAAAGCACCTTCACATCAATCAAAAGGAAATGCTAGCAGTAATAAATGCTATTATAGCTTTCAAAGACCTTCTGCATCCAGGTCAACTATTGATAAGGACAGACAACACCACAGTAATGTGGTACATAAACAAACAGGGAGGAACCCATTCATACCCCCTATGCAGGCTGGCCATGTCACTTTGGAACATGGCTCTGGAATTACAAATCGAGCTTCAAGCACAGTACTTGCCAGGCAAGGAAAACACGCTGGCAGACAACCTAAGCAGAAATATGACAGATCCACACGAATGGAAGTTGCATCCTCAAGTTTTTACAGAGATAATTCAAGCATGGGGAAGGCCAGACATAGATCTCTTTGCCTCCCACAAAAATCACCAATTGACAAAATTCTGCTCAAGGACTTTTTATCCACAGGCCTGGAGAGTGGACGATCTCTCTTTCAGTTGGACAACAATGACAGTTTATGCCTTTCCACCTCTTCCTCTGCTGCCCAAAGTTCTATTAAAAACCAGAGCAGACAGACCAAAGATGATTCTCATTGCTCCAGACTGGCCAAGACAGCACTAGTACCCACTCCTGAGGAGCCTGACGCATTCCCCTCCATGGACCCTACCTCTAATGCCTCTTTTTCTGACTCAGCACAGCTTCAAAACTCTTCACAGTCAGCTGAAAACACTCAATCTGGCCACATGGAAGATTCCTTAACATCACAACAGACCCTACTCTCCAAGGAGGTGCAGGATGTTATTTTGGAGGCCAGAAGGCCGTCTACTAGAAAAGCTTACTCAGCAAAATGGAAACGGTTTTGTGCCTGGAATGAGAAAAAGGGCCAGAATCCTAGAAAACTGAATTTACCTCAAATATTACAGTATCTAGCTGAGCTGCTAAGCAGTGGACTTTCATTCTCCTCCATCAAAATCCATGCCTCAGCCATTTCTGCAGAGTACAACACTGATCCACCTTCTCTTAAGACAGTTCCTCAGAGGGCTAAGAATATAAAACCCCAAGGAAACAACCAATACCTGCTTGGGACCTCAATTTCATTCTAGAAAAGCTGACCCTGCCTCCTTTTGAGCCAGCTGCTTCAACAGATTTGCAATATTTGTCCTGGAAAACAGCTTTCCTTCTGGCTATCACCTCAGCTCGTAGGGTATCGGAACTACAAGCCCTCATGGCTGTGCAGCCTTTTATCATCTTCCATCAGGACAGAGTTTCCTTACGAACCAACCCGTCCTTTATGCCAAAGGTGGTATCCAGGGTAGCTTTGAATCAGGCTATACACTTACCTACCTTTTACCCTAATCCTCAAAACAAAGGGGAGAGACTACTACATTCCTTGGACATCCATAGACAGCTGTGTTATTATTTGGACAGAACAAAGCCTTTCAGAAAATGAGAACAGCTCTTTGTGTCCTATGCTATAGGAGCTCAAGGGAAGCCAATTGGCAAACAGACAATCTGAAAATGGATAGTATAACTAAGGATGTATCTCAAAAAAGGATTGCAAAAATTTTTGATGTTAAAGCTGAGGAGGTATTAAAGAAAATGGAGGAAAAGGCTAAATCAATGCAAACAGTGAAAGATTTTCTACAGGTACAACCTCCACGTTTCAGTAGAAATTGGCCTTCCAAAATTGGTCCTTTCCAGCCACGGACAGACCCCAAAGAGGTAGATACAGGTGCCCGAGGGCAGAGGGCAATCTCAAGGATCGTTTAGAGGCAGACAATGGCAAGCTCCTACACAAAGAGGTGGTGAGGATAGTTCACAGCCATTCAGAAAGCAAGCCCAATGACTTTCCCCTTTGCATGCCAAGCAAGGCTCAAATGGCAGCACCCTTAGGCGGAAAACTGGCATTATTTTCAAAAAACTGGCATATTGTCACAAAAGACAAATGGATCCTGGACATTATAAACAGAGGCTACAGATTCCATTTTCACACCCTTTCATGAGAGGCATACCAAACCCTGCCACACAATCAAAGGGCAGAGGCACAAAGACAAATTTCAGATCTCATGGACATGAAAGGTATTCAAGAGGTACCTACTCAGGAACAAGGTCAAGGTTTTTATTCCAGACTATTCCTGGTACCAAGGAAGGGAAAAGATTGGAGACCTATTTTGGACCTATCCATCCTAAACACATTTTTACTCGTACCAAAATTCAAGATGCTCACATTACAGCAGCTTCTTCCCATGCTGGGCAAGGAGTCTTTGTTGGTAACATTGGACCTCAAGGAGGCATACCTGCATGTCCCAATCAGACAAAATTGCAGAAGGTACCTCAGATTTCTTGCAGGTTCAACCCATTATCAATTCTCTGCATTGCCCTTTGGCTTATCTACTGCACCCAGAGTATTCACGAAATGCCTGACATCAGTAATTGCCTACTGCAGACTTCAAGGGATACAAATATACCCATATTTGGACGACTGCCTGATCCAAGCGGACAACAAGCACATACTTCTGAAACATCTGGCTTTTGTAATAATGTTGTTGAATTCTCTGGGATACACAGTCAACAAAAAGAAATCAAGACTGATACCCTCTCAGAAAATAATTTTCCTGGGTGCCAACTTGGACACAAACACCCAGATGGCCTACCTCACGCCAGAGAAGCAGGGGCAACTAACTCAATACTTCAGAAAACTAGCAAATTTCACCAGGCTGACTGCAAGGAAAATCCTGCAGGCTCTGGGATTCATGGCATCTTGCATCCTACTAATCCCATGTTCAAAGCTGCATATGAGGAAACTTCAATGGTACCTGAAAAACCTATGGTCTCAACACAGCCACAGTTTGGAAACAATAATACAACTAATTCCATGTCTTCAAAAGGAATTTCTGTGGTGGGCTCAAGCATGCCAAACAAACACAGGTCTCCCATTCTGCAAGCCTCAAGCAAATCAAGTCATCACAACAGACGCCTCGGACTACGCCTGGGGGGGCGCACATGACAGATCGGTGCATTCAGGGCAAATGGTCCCAAAAGAAAAGCACCTTCACATCAATCAAAAGGAAATGCTAGCAGTAATAAATGCTATTATAGCTTTCAAAGACCTTCTGCATCCAGGTCAACTATTGATAAGGACAGACAACACCACAGTAATGTGGTACATAAACAAACAGGGAGGAACCCATTCATACCCCCTATGCAGGCTGGCCATGTCACTTTGGAACATGGCTCTGGAATTACAAATCGAGCTTCAAGCACAGTACTTGCCAGGCAAGGAAAACACGCTGGCAGACAACCTAAGCAGAAATATGACAGATCCACACGAATGGAAGTTGCATCCTCAAGTTTTTACAGAGATAATTCAAGCATGGGGAAGGCCAGACATAGATCTCTTTGCCTCCCACAAAAATCACCAATTGACAAAATTCTGCTCAAGGACTTTTTATCCACAGGCCTGGAGAGTGGACGATCTCTCTTTCAGTTGGACAACAATGACAGTTTATGCCTTTCCACCTCTTCCTCTGCTGCCCAAAGTTCTATTAAAAACCAGAGCAGACAGACCAAAGATGATTCTCATTGCTCCCGACTGGCCAAGACAGCACTAGTACCCACTCCTGAGGAGCCTGACGATTCCTCCATGGACCCTACCTCTAATGCCTCTTCTTCTGACTCAGCACAGCTTCAAAACTCTTCACAGTCAGCTGAAAACACTCAATCTGGCCACATGGAAGATTCCTTAACATCACAACAGACCCTACTCTCCAAGGAGGTGCAGGATGTTATTTTGGAGGCCAGAAGGCCGTCTACTAGAAAAGCTTACTCAGCAAAATGGAAACGGTTTTGTGCCTGGAATGAGAAAAAGGGCCATAATCCTGGAAAACTGAATTTACCTCAAATATTACAGTATCTAGCTGAGCTGCTAAGCAGTGGACTTTCATTCTCCTCCATCAAAATCCATGCCTCAGCCATTTCTGCAGAGTACAACACTGATCCACCTTTATTCTCTCACCCCCTCTTAAGACAGTTCCTCAGAGGGGCTAAGAATATAAAACCCCCAAGGAAACAACCAATACCTGCTTGGGACCTCAATTTCATTCTAGAAAAGCTGACCCTGCCTCCTTTTGAGCCAGCTGCTTCAACAGATTTGCAATATTTGTCCTGGAAAACAGCTTTCCTTCTGGCTATCACCTCAGCTCGTAGGGTATCGGAACTACAAGCCCTCATGGCTGTGCAGCCTTTTATCATCTTCCATCAGGACAGAGTTTCCTTACGAACCAACCTGTCCTTTATGCCAAAGGTGGTATCCAGGGTAGCTTTGAATCAGGCTATACACTTACCTACCTTTTACCCTAATCCTCAAAACAAAGGGGAGAGACTACTACATTCCTTGGACATCCACAGACAGCTGTGTTATTATTTGGACAGAACAAAGCCTTTCAGAAAATCAGAACAGCTCTTTGTGTCCTATGCTATAGGAGCTCAAGGAAGCCAATTTCCAAACAGACAATCTCAAAATGGATAGCCCACTGCATACGCTTTTGTTACTCTTTTCATGGTAAAACCGTACCTGCAGGCATCAGATCTCACTCCACAAGGGCCACAGCTACCTCTGCAGCTTTCCTCAGAGGAGTTCCTACCAAAGATATTTTGGAAGCAGCCACTTGGAGTTCTGTGCATACCTTCTCCAAGCACTACCACCTACCATTATACTCCAAAACTAGAGCAGGCTTTGCCACTGCAGTCTTGCAGGGCATCCTGGCTCCTCCTAGTTCCACCTAGTGCCTGCCACCCCTTTCTTGGCTTTGGGATTCTACCCATATGTTATGACTGCAGCTGTATGCACGATGAACATAGTACAGTTTTGTACCTACCATAAATGTAGATGTTCGAGTGCTAATACAGCTGCAGTCCAGGTTTCCCTCCCTCCTTCCCCTCTTGGGACAGGCCTATTGGCTAACACCTCCTCATACAACCTGATTGGGGTATTCATTTATGGTGTATTTGCTTGCAACTACTGTATTTTGATTATATTGCATTGCTTTATTACAAAAATTTATGTATTGCCTTCCTTCTGGGGGCACCTGACATCTGGGGCAAGAAAAACTGAAGAAAATGGCGTCGGCTGGTTCTTTTATACCCCTGTCACACTGACATCAGGGAAGAAGCGACGACAACCGACGCCGGACCTAGACTTTGGAATTCGGCCGACCGAGGACCCGCCTGACGGCAGGAAAACCCATCTGTTATGACTGCAGCTGTATTAGCACTCGAACATCTACATTTATGGTAGGTACAAAACTGTACTTTATCCTCTCCCAGATCTAAACATCTGAGTCTGACCACTTGGGTGCACCAATTTTAATGATAGCCAGAGGTGCCAGGTTTTCAGAAGTTCACATTCTAACAGCTTCTCAACAATCTATTACCAGGAAGGTTTACCAAAGTAAATGGAAAGATTTTCATTCTGGGCTATAGAAAATGGATTGAATCCTTTCTCTGCCCCTCTCCCTTCAATTTTGGATTTCATATCAGAATTGCTTCATACAGGTTCCAGTTTCTCCGCCATAAAAGTACAATTAACAATTTGGCCATAATCAGACTCCCATAGCCTCTTTTAATATTTCTAAAGCTTTCCTCTAGGGAGCCTTTCTTCTCAGACCATTAATTAGAGATGCTGTTCTACCATGGGACAGTACAGTAATGTTACAGGCTCTTATACAATCCCCTTTTGAACCAGCAACCTCAGCAGATCTTAAGTACTTAACATGGAAAATAATTTTCTTGGTGGCAGTCACATCAGCCAAAAGAATCTCACAATTGCAGGTTCTTTCTTACAAACCTCCTTATCTGATATTTCATAAGGACAGTCTCTTCTTAAAACCAAATCCTCCTTTGATTCCTAAGGTGGCATCCGAATCTAGCATGAGTCAGTTCATGCATCTTCCAGTTTTCTTCTCTAAGTTCTCTAACAAAGGAGAAGGAGAACATAATCAGATCAGTTGTTCACTACCTTTACAAAGTTAAATTGGGATGCAGTGTTTCCAGAGTCAACATTTCTAGATGACTGTGTAACTGCATTTTATTTGTTCATAACAACTGAGTTTACCATTATCCCAAAAAAAAAAAAAAATCAGTGGCAACTTCCACAGTTTTTAAACAAAGTTTGCTGATTGATGAGATTTGTACTGCTGTAACATGGTTATCTGTTCACAGCTACAAATTGTGTGTCATTCTTAACTTGATGTACTATCTAGATCGTGTACCTCTTTTGGCTTAGCTATGCTCAGGATTGTTCTTTGATACCTCCCAAGGAATTGGTAGGTAGGGAATCTGTCTCATCTGTTGAATCAGATGAGAAAGTACAGCACTGGATATGAAAGTTATATACTCACCATAACGATAGATCAGTTATTTTCATCTGGTTCAACATCCATCCCTCCCTTCTTCCCCCTTTCAGATTGTCACCTATTTATTGTACCTCTATGAACTGGCAGTACTCTAAGGAGTCTTGCATATCAACCTCAACTGGTTGCTCTCTTTCCTATATTTAGATACCTTCATGTTAGACTTGGTTCAAACATAGTTTTCAATAACATATCATATAAGTTAGTGGGCAAACTCAATCTGAGGTATTGAAAGAGAGGGATTATGGGTAGGAAAGTGTGTTATTCTAAGGGAAGATGTTTTAGGTTTTACGTTTCAATTTTTTTTGGCATATGCTTTTAAGCTGTTAATTGGTTAATGAATGTTAATTATGGCCACACTATAAAGGTGGTTAATTGATGCTGTTTAGAGTTTCTGAAGAAGTTAAGGCATTTGCTTTGACGAAAAGTGTATGATATTTTAACGCATTTAAAATAAAATAGAACTGCTTGTGGAGAGTTGGGATTCGTGTTGTTTTTTGGTGAAGTACATAACATTCGTTTTCTTCTGATGCTATGCAGTAGTTTGTAAGTCACTTGTTTTTTGAAGTGTTAAGTACATATGGAAATATTGCTTATTTTCATAATTACTAACAAACTAGCAGTATCTCGTGTGTAGTGTGATGTAAATGGCCACCAACAATGGATTTTCCTGTCTCTCACCATGTCATTTCACACCATACCCCTTAATAGTATGTAGGTCTCTCAGTTATGAAAATATGAGCATAACTATGAAAATATGAATAATGGCAAACGGTGATTAATTTCTGTACTTCGGGAAATCCTAGATAACCATCTTAGTTTCGTTTTGTTAATTACTCCTTGTCCTGTCTAATATTGCCCTTTGTTAAAGAAGCTAGTCCCCAAAAAATGTCTGGATGCCATAAGGAGCTATGAGTGTTAACCTGAGGTGTACAGAAAAGGTGCTGTAGGCTTGAATAAGTTGGCTTCAGCCATACCAAGACACTGAAGTGAGATAGATGAATAATCCTGCATGAAAAGTAGGGATGCTGAAAATATCTAATTCCAATTTTTCAAGTAAACATTTGGTACAAGGAGGCAAAGATATTTCACCAGCTTTAACTTTCAAAATGTATATATGCAACAAAAAAAACTTAGCGTTTCAGAGACAGGATAAGAATTTTTTTTAAGTGTCCTAACAAATTTGCGAGTGTGTTGAATGATTCAAATTCAGTTCCTGGTTATACTGTATAGGGAATATATAATTAGAGAGCTTGCAGAAGACCTTTACTACATTGGAAAATATGATGAGAGGAGGAATAATTTACTGGATTATGATCGGGCCTCCAATTATAACCAGCTTGTGTGTTGAGGTATGGATCCAGGAAATAGTGCTTGAGGTGACTCTTGGCATCCATGTTGGGAGTATAAATAAAATGTTATGAATGGTGACCTGTTCAAAATTATCAAAGAAAAAAAAAAGCAGTCCTCTCAATGTCTTTGCTTAAAATTATGGATAAATCCAAAATAATGTGTGTGTGGGGGGCACGGCAAAGGATCAAAATCAGGGACAGTTTTTAAGTGTTGCTTTAATTCTTGTAAAAAGTTAATAATTGCACTGGTTTTGCATTGACATACCATTTCTGAATAATAATAAGTATGAAACTCTGGCATTATTGATTGACTTAAATCTTCAATAACTTGCACATTTTTCCAAGGGGGACAGGGCAAAAATATGAGACAAAGTCAGGGACTGTTGTGGTATGGACAGTAGCAAGAGTAAAATGCTTGGCTACTCACTTTGTTCGGCCACACTTTCTATTTGTAAGTTTTGAAAAGTGAAATTATATCTTTTTTTTTTTTTAAGCGGTTTTGCATTTTGTTCTTTGCTTTGTGACACTGACTGCTCTTAGTCCCTATTGCAAGACTGAACGCTTGGGTGTCCTTAACGAACGTTCGTTACGTGCCACTAAGCACTGTTGAGCCTCCGGTTTTGCTTTAGTTAAGCACGTAATAGGTTCATAGGTTCATACTAGGCTATCTGCCCTAGGGCATTTATAAGCCTAGCCAGAATGTGTTTGGCTTTCGCCACCCATTTTAAATTTATTTTGCTATGCCCTTTTTCGAGGTTAGTATACTGTGCCTCTGTCTAACAGTGACACAGAAGTGATACCAAACTTACGATCTCCCATCCACTCATCAAGATTCCTCTTGAAGAGAGTCAATGAGGGACTCTGCCTAACCTGGACTGGGATTTTATTCAAGAGTGAAGGGAGCTTCTGGGTTATGAATCTGTCCCTCCAGCATGTCCTATTTATTTCAGTGCTGAGGTTCAAGTCTCTCGGCGTGTAGCTCGTTCGGATGATTTGATTTTCTGAGGTGCAGCATGTCCATTAATTCCGGTTGACATGGCTTTATACGGGTCACAGACAGACGCCTCTGAACAGGCGGTATGCCACTGACTAGAGCTGGAGTTTCTTTAACCGGGCAGCATATGGCATCTGTTTGAGCCCTTTGTTCCTCTTGGTGAGGTACTTTTGGGGTCTTTCCAATTGCTGCAGGTGTCTGGTAAGGTACATCCCAAAGGGCATTGTACTCGATTATGGGGGTGATGAGGGATGAGTAAAGAGGCACGATGACCTCCCGTGATCTAGATGTGAATCCCTTCATGATTAGGTGGGCTATATAAAATGTTTTTCTAACCACTTTCGCCGTGGTTGTCAAATGAGAGATTGCTATCAACTTGGGTCCCCAGGTCCCTAATTACTACTTCTGTACTTAATGGATTACCACCTATGTGGTAATTTGTGGGCACTTTGTTTTGCCAAAGGGATGACTATGCACTTTTGACATTTAGCTTGAGGCCATGGCTCTGGCACCAGTTGTCTGTTTCTATGAGGCCCTTTGGAGGATGCTTGTGTCGGCTGGAGAGTCTATTATGGCCCAGTTTGCAGTCATTCATTGACTTGGTCAGCCACAGTCCTTCCGTGTTGGCCTGTACGACCGAAATATATACCGAACAAGAGAGGTCCCAGGACTGAGCCTTGTGGGACACCACTTGTAACTGGTTTGAGTCTGACATGGCTCCAGCAATTCTAACCATGTGGGTTCTGTCCTTGAGCCAATTTGCAATCCATCTAGTGACATAGGGTTTATATTTAAGCTGGTGAGCTTATCTATAATGAGGTCCAGGTAGGCTGTGTGGACCACCTTCCTCCCTCACAATGGCCTTGGTGACTGCTTCAAAGAAATCAACCAGGTTTAAGAGGCAGGATCTGCCCTTAACAAAGCCGAACTGGGTAGGATCCAGTGTTTGTAGGTCCCCAATATCTTTATTTATGAGGTCCATGATGATCCTTTCCATAGCTTTGCAGACCAAGCTAGTCAGGCTTATGGGGCGATTGTTTCCAGGATCCGTTGAGGCACCACCTTTATGGAGAGGGACCACTGTTGCTGTACGCCACTCTTTGGGCACATATCCTGTAGTAAGGCTGAGATTGAACAGTAGTTTTATGTTTGGGTTTAGCTCTTCTTGGAGTTCATGTAGGACGCAGCCCGGGACACCGTCTGGTCCCATTGATGCTGTGTTTTTTGCTTTGGAGAGGGCGGCTCTTACCTGAGCATCTGAGATGTCAGGGGGGCAGCACTTGCTGGGATAGATATTTGCCCTTTTGGTGGGGAGGGGGGGAGAAGTTTGCACTGAACCTGTCAGCTAGGATGTTGGCAATGTCTGTGGGTTCGGTGTATTTTTGTCATTTTGGACTAATTCTGAGCATATCTGGGAATTACCACCCAGGTTCCTAACATAACTAAAGAAAGCCTTGTGATTATCCTTAGTGTCCTGTGCAATTTTTCTCTCGAAGCTGGCCTTCGACAATTTTATCTGTGCCCGTAGTTTTTTGCTAATACTGATCAGTGATGCCTTCCCTTTTTGGGATTTTGCTCTATCATTTAGTAGCTTCCTCCTTCTATTGTATAGTTTGTTTATGGCTGGGGTCCACCAGACAGGACGTCTGCCTTTGGAGGATTGGGTCTTGGTTTTATTTGGGATCGCATGATCCATGCATTCCTGAAGGTGTTCATAGAATGCGTTTATAAAGGATTCTGCGGTCTGGGCCGTATTTTCCACAGGCCCGGGGGCTTTGAAGGATTCCACCTCAGTTTTGAGGAGTGTGAAATTTGCTTTAGAGAAGTTTTTCACTGTGGTTTTCTGGGCAGGGAGTGGGATCGGGATGTGAATATCCAGTGAGATTAGTTTATGGTCTGATCTTACTAGTGAGGGATACACTTCTGGTCTGGAGCATAGAGTCCCCATGTTGGTGATGATCAGGTCCAGTATGTTTTCCCCTCTTGTGGGAGTGGTAACAAGTTGTTCCATAGCATTTAAGTTTATAAATTCTAGGAACCTTTGGGCTAGGGTGTTGGAGCTAGAGTAATGCTCCCAGTCTATGTTTGAGTAGTTGAAGTCACCCAATATAATGGTGTTTGGAGAGACCTTCATATTTTCCAGTATTCTCAGGAAGGCCGAGTGGGGTTCCTGGGTTTGGGAGGGTGGTCTGTAGCAGGCTATAAACTGGAAGGCAGTTTTACCCACTGTTAGTTGCACATGGATAGTCTCTGATGCTTCGTGCTTTGCCACCAACCTGGAGGTATGGGTATCTTTGATGAATATCGATACTCCCCCTCCTTTTGTGGTTCGGTCCAAGTTTTGGGGCTGGAAAGCATGGTATGAGGTATAACCTGGTAGTGCTGGGGTGCTCTCGGGAGCCCTGAACCAGGTTTCTGTTACTGCACAGATATCGATGTTCTCCATGCTAAGGAGAGTTTCGCGTGCATCTTGAGGTTTAGACTTCTGGCGTTGAGTAGCATTACTCTTAGTTTCTTATCCCTTGTGATACCTATGGAGGTGGGTTTGTCTTTTGAGCCTTGCCTAAAAAGGCACTATGGGGTAGCAAGAGCCTTTGCCAATATCCGAAGCCCAGGGTGACAGGTGCAAGCCGTCCCTAGCGAAGCATCGTGGCTTGTCGAGCATATCATCCCAAGCTGACAGGCATTGGATCCCCTTTGAATGACACCAGTTCTTAAGCCAATTGTTGAAATTGATCATCTTGTCTTCATGTTGTGGCATCATTCTTGGTGAGGGTAAGATGCTACTCAAGGTCAGGGTCATACCGGCTTGGGCTACATGCTCAGAGAGCTCCTTTATGTCTCTTTTCATGTAGTCTAGGGAGGTACGTCTCAGGTCATTCACACCAGCATGGACAATGACTGAGTCATATTTGTACTTGCCTTGGAGTGACCTGAGTGCTTGTGTTATGTGGCGGATCCTAGCGCCCGACAGGCTGCTCACCGTGACCCTCTCCTTGTTCAGCCTGGTGAGCGGGATGTCAGTGTGCCTGACGAGAGTCACCTATTACATAGGCTGACCTTTTTCCCAATTCAGGAGCATGATCGCCACACTCTGTGAGCTACAGTGTCTTATTCTGCCTACAGTGTCAGCCTTTTTGGCAGAACTCCAAACTTGTATCTCACAAATTCAGGCATTCATATTTGTTTGCCCACAGTTTTCTGTGGGTGGTTGTTACAGTGAAAAGTAATCTGCGATAATTTGGTTTCAGGGAGCATGCAGACGAAATTACCTTATTTCAGAAAGCATCGTATGAAGAATAGGTTGCGCATTACAATCAGAGGAGTGGTCTTGTATTTTGTGAATATGATTGTAAAATGGACATCCCTTGTTATCCTCCTGTCTGAAATTTTTTGCTAATTGTTGTGACAGTAACTTGTTCCTTGTGTTCGCCTCCTTTGGCTTGAGAAATTTTATAGCTTACATAATTACATCTATGCATACCAGAGATTCTCACCCTATTTAATTAGACCTAGGGTCAAAGTGTAGTGGTCCTCTTCACTTGTATACAGTGAAGGGCACACTTTTCTAGCAAAGAAAGACGGGGAGTGACAAAAGTTGAGAATGGTATCTGACAAAGTCACCGTCCCATTCATTGTTACCTGCCCTTATGACCCTGAAGTACTCACATGGTTAAAAAAAAAAAAAAAATGATAACCTATTCTGAGAATTACTTACAAGCAGCTGAAGACATCTAATTGCAAAACAGCCTGCTCAGCAACATGGAGCTTGCCTAATTTATCTGTACATTGAATGATCATGGAAAAACATTAAAATTGCATTGATCTCTCAGTAAGATGACAAAAAATGGGCCATGGCATTCTTGGTGTTTACTGACTGCCCTTTTGTACCTAGGGACAATTTAATGGGAAAAAGTACATAATTCTGGCTTAATTCTCCTTTGAACTTGGTCTGTTGTCTAGCTTTAATTTTTGTCAGTCTGGTAGCAAGAAAAAAAACAATCTAAGTGGACTTTGTGGTATTATTCTCAGCCAAGTTATTCTTAAAACCCCCAAAATATACAACATTATTTACCTTAGATTGTCCATGTAATACTTTTCCCAGAGGAATCCATCTGGAAATTAAAATGCTTTTTTCCTCCCGATGTTGTTCAGAGATGTTGGAACTAAATAATCTAGCTCAGTACATACCTTTCCTTTGGATTTTGAATAGCTGTGCTTCATTGTACTTCATGTTTTCAGCCTGGAACCTGCATTTGTCTTATTTCTGCTTATGACATTGTGCAGCATATTTTTATGTTTCTACAGATACATTTTAGCAATGATTCATGCATGATTGGGTAGGGTAGTGCTTGGTTTACTCATGATTGGCATGATATGGCCCTTGTGGCCAAACAGTGCCAACTGTGAGTAAACCAAGCATTACCCATAGCAACCTGCATTAATGCATAATATGTTGTGGTTTTATTTTTTGTGTGTGTTTACTTATGTTTTGTTCCACTTTTGATTTCAGAAAAGTAGTTCTGATCGTTTGTTTTAAATATGGCTTTGTTTTTCTCAAATTTCTTTTCAAAATTTGTATTTATTTTGTTATTCTGCCATTAGTTTCACTTTTTATTGAACAATAAATATAGAAATGAAGTATAAAAGGAACAGTAATTATTACTGTTTATTTTATTTGTGGTGCTTTTCTTAACTACTGTTGTAATCTTTTATGTTGTGGCTTTATATACAATTGATGTAACATATTTAGTTTTCTATTATGTGTCCTTTTTGCACATTTTATGGATCTGTTACTGCTGTTTCATTTCTGCTGCTGCATTATTGCTTTTGAACTGTGCAGTCCACTTACTGTTTTTAATTTCCTTTTTGGCCTCCCTCATCATTGTGTACCTTCTAGCTGACAGTCTTCTGCTTTCTGCTTCAATTAGTCCTAAACTTGTATCCTCGGTACTATCCCTTCAGTCCAGGACTGCCTCGTACGGTACTTTTGGGTTGTTGTTTGTAGTAACTGGTCTTGATTGTATGTTGTGAAGGCATCAGGCTGTGTTCTTTATACATTCTTACTTTGTTGTTTTATTTAGTGACTGTATTTGTATGCATATTAGAATTTTTTCACAATATTTCTCCTATTTTATTTTATTTTTTTTGCCAAATCTTTCACTTAAGGTATGCATGTTTAGAGTAAACAAATGAGGCGTAAGATGGTCAACAGAATCATGTTTTGTATGCCCCCCCCCCCCTTTCAAGGAGTGTGTGCTGTAGTTTATAAGGGAAGTTGGGTTTTCATTTACTTCACTGATGTTAGACTTGCGGTGTGCCTTGTATGTGCTGCAGTGTTTCTTACATTTTTAGTGTTGTAGTATGTTTTCTGTGCCATCACGAGATCAGAAAGTGCTTTTAATTGTATGAAGTTACTGCAAAGAAAGCAGTTTTCACATTAGATCAGTTGTGGGATATTCTCTTAGCTGTTCTTATGTTTGTGTTGCATCTTGTGTATTGGGCAGATGACAAATTCCATATTTAGGGAGTTATGCCTGTAATTTAGTATCTTTAATATTTCATTTTCAGTCTTAATAAGCTGTCATTGTGTAGTTGTAATTAATGAATATGTGTGTGTCCTTCAGGGTGACAGCCAAGTCTTTATTCTCTTCTATTTTAAAATGTGTGACAAAAGCATTAAAAGGGGATGAGTAGACTGTGCCATAAAAATAAGTTTTCTTTTCTGGTATAGGCTGAGCCATAACTGATTATCATTGGCTTGGTAAGATGTTTAAAGATCTTTATAGCTTACTTTTTAAAGTCAGTGTTTTCATAGTGGATTTGGGTGGGGTAAAAGGGGCAAAAAAAAAAATCGTAGTGCAAGTCCGAGTAAGAGAAAGCACCTTAGTTCCACACTCAGATATGAAGAAGAGGAAGGTCACCTGCATTGCATTCCTGTGATAAGGATGCATAAGTAACATTGGAGGGGTGTGGAAGGATCTAGAAGCAGCCCTTAGGTATTCCTTTGTACAAAGTTAAATTAATTTTGTCTGTTACTGCCAAGTACTGTCCTTTCTTATCTGGTTATAATGAAAATTGGCTTAAAAAGTCATCATCGTAATAATTTAAAAAAAAGCTGATGTCATTTTACTTGTTTAACCCTGTTGACCTGAAACACAGCATAGGTTGCAGTACAAAGTATGTGCTGTGCAAGTCAGAACTTAGGCTTGTGAGCCTCCATGTAGTTGCACATAACTGCCTAATATAGGAAGGTTACTAGAAAAGCTAGTGAAAAAATATGATTATATGTAGTTAAATATGTGCGCAAAATTAGGAAATCTGTTTTGCTGCAGATGAGAGAGAAGAGTAGCTGGCTACAAGTAATGGCATGGTATTTGTTTTTTTGCAATCATTAATGACCATTGCCTGACTTGGGTATATATATTTGTGGTACTCCTTGACCCCTCTTTTCCTCACATCCACATTAACTGTATTTTCCCTATCCCCAACCCAAAGTCACTACCTCATATATTATTAATGAGGGGAGAAAAGGGGCCCTTGAGAGTCACCCTGGCTGTAAGCAGAGGTTGTAGATTGACCATCACTGTTCTCATGTACATGCTGATATTTTTCTGAAGATAGTCTGATCAGTAAGGTTTGGTTTCTGGGATCATGCCTCATTACTTAACTCACGAGATATGAGATGATCACCTTCAGTTTGAGGAGGGGGAGAAACGTAGTTAGCAGCATAAGATTTGTTACAGATTTTACAGCTGGTGACTATGTATTAAATGTGTTTTTCTAGGAATCAAGTCATGCAGTATGGGGGCCAAATGTCAGGTGATGGATTTGTGACTGTGTGCGCTCACTGGAATGAGCTGAAAACAGGAGAGGAAAACATTGTATAGAAGTACAAAGAGTACTTGTGAATAAACAAACCTTTGCTGTATTTGTGAGTACATGCAACTAGATTTACAATAATGCACACACTTATTTATGCGTTATATATGTTATATCTTGTGAAACATGCCTAGTTCTTGCAGCTATTCTGGATCTGGACAAGGCTCCTTTCTGTTAACTTTGCCTGCATTTATTAATCAGCACACTTTCCTGTTTATCTTTCAGACTCTCTGATGAACCGGGGAGTAGTAGGACAGAGTTGGAGGATATCCAGACAGATGATGAGGAAGTCATTAATAGCTCTGACGAAGAGGATGACACACACTCCAGTTCAGAATCAAGCAAAGGAGATTTTGATCAGCAGGAAGACCAGCAGGTGATTGCATGATACTTGACATTAGGTTTAGTTTACAACTCTCTGTATAATCACAGGTGGTCTCTCATTGTCCCCTTCAGACAAGTGGCGATGTTGGCTATTTCACTTTTTTTGCATTTCTTACATGTAAAAAAAAAATTAAAGTATAAAACGAATGAAAAATCACTCTAAAAATTAAAAAAAAAAAAAAAAGTAAAATTAAAGCTCCATTAATTTTTTTAAAATTTCGTTTGTTTTTGTATTTGGGATCTCAGAAAAGACAGAAGGGATTTTTTTCCCAGACCTAACCCAGAACAGTACAATGATAATTACTCTGTCAGTAAAGGACAGGCTTCTTGTTGGGCCATTACTTGTTTTTTGGTTTGTTCTTGTTTTCATTATTACACAGTGAAAAATGTTGTAAAACGAGACAATGACTAAAAGAGAAGTGGGCAAAACAGCACAATTAAAAGCAAAAAAGTCAAACAGCAAGGGATATAAAAACAGCTTAGAAGACAACTGATATTGAACATTTGAAATAACACGTGAGACACACAGTGCACAGAATGTGTGTAGCATACTGTGTAGAAATGAGTTACTATTCCCATTACTCATTCTCTAGACATATTTTTTGCTTGTAACAAAGTAAACTGAATCTGTAGCACAGAGGGATGGAGTTCTGACTCTGAACTCTAATGACCCAAGTTCGATTTGCAGCCCAGATGCTAGAAGAGCTGGCTTGGGAGCATGGGAAAAGCACATCTTTTTGCAGGTGGCTCATTTGCAGTGAAGGATTTGGCGGCTTTTCTGCTGCAGGGGTAAGTTATAACCAGCCCCAATAGATAAGCCACACTTGTGGAAAAGGCATAAGTGTGGCTGTTCAAGCCATGATCCTGGTGGCACTCATAGGGCTCATGGTGGAATATGCACATACCTGCTTGGGGAGTTGGGGACTTGGGGTGTTGGTTGCCCCAGCAGTGATGCGTGTGCCTATTTCACCACCAAGTGATGTGAAGTTGGGGACTTGGATGAAAAGTCCCTTTGTTGCTGTATTGAGTGCTGGGCCAAGGGCGTGTTTTGGCCAGTCAAGGAACGAATTGCCTCATAAGGAGAAACTAGTGACTTAAAGTTCTGCCTCCACAGTTGGGAAAGAATGGGTGGCCATGATGATGGCTTGGCGAATGGCATGCATAGGAAGAACATTTAGAGGGAAAAACAAAAACTCATGTAAACTGAAAATGACAGCAAATTGTATCCAAGTGTGAAGTGAAACTGAAAATACTGTATTTCACTGTACTGCAGTGTTAAGATGCAGACAGTCTAATGCACTGGTTGTAAATAAATATAACTTTACTGTACATCTTAGCAGAAAGCTAACAGTAATTCAGGGAAGAGCTAGTTATTTTTTTCTAGATGCCTTTTGCCTCACACCTGTTGACCATATAACTCTCTTCATTTATTCATACTAGACAGTTGTTCAGTACAGGGAGCCCTCATGCAAACAGCCATGAGGGTTGCCCGGCCCCTCACCAGCATCCTGGCAGTAAGGGTGTTCATATGGCCTTACCCTCTCCCTGGGTTGGTGGATAGTGCCACCGTGGGAACACAGTTCCATCCCCCAGTGAGTCCATATACTCACGAAGGCTGCCACCATGTGTGGCTTGGTGAGGCAGAAGCCCCCCCCCCCCCAGATGAGTGCGTCACAATACCATCGGTCTTCTGAGGGATTATGGCTGTATACATCCTTCTCCACCTTGTTGTCCCCACCGTGAGGGACAGACATAACAGTCTTACTCTACCAGTTTGTGTATTTTACCGTACCATAGTTGGTATTTGGCCTTTTTTTCCTGTACCTTGTAAAGTATTCTTTCTACCATTGTTGGTAGATATCTTTTTCTTTTCTTTAAAAAAAAAACTATATACTTTTCTGTACTTTTTGCAAGTAGTTGTTAGAGCTTTTGTTGTCTCTAGAGTTGCATAGTTGCTGGTATGGCTAACAAGACTACTGGGTTTAAGAAGTTCACTTTCTGTGGGCATAAGATACCCAGTTCTGGTACCAACAGATAATGCATGTATTGTTAAGGCCCTTCTCATTTACAGGTGCCTTGTTGAGATATGTGCTGGTTTCAGTTCCAGGGCAATTAGCAATAGACTGAATTAGTTGGTCCTGAAGGGTGTTTTGTCAGCTTCTTACTCTACTTCTGGGGCTCAAACCCCTTCAAAAAAGCCAAGATTATTGGAGCCCAAGGAGCATAGAAAGTACCCTCCTGCTCTGTCTCCTGGTCCTGCTGGACTAAAGTCAAAAAATTGCCAGATGCGACACCTTCAGATCTGACAGTTTCTGCAGTCAAGGCCCCCTAGATCCGGAATCCTCACTTTTCTCAAGAGCCATTGTCTTGTAGACTTGGGTCTCCATTTTTACATTACATTTGGGAGAGGGGAAGAGGAAGGAAAGAGTTAACTACAAGTAAAACAAAATATTTTTAAAAGTAGTATTTTTATAATGCATGACATAACCTGCATGACATGAAATAAAGCATTCTCAGTTATATTTGAGTGTGATATGGATATTAAGTAAAGAGGTGCCCCTGTTTTTTCCCCTTCTTTCTTTCTCCTTGTTCTATTGTAAGAAATGTAGACACTGCAGTGTCAAAAGAAAAGAACAGTCTGGACAAAAGAGCATGCTGCAAGAAAAATTGTTATACTTTTTCTTAGTCCTGCGGAGGGGAATGTCTGGATTAAGGCCATTGGCTTGATCTAGTAACAAGTTTTATGGGGAAGAAGGTAAAAAAAGAACACAGGATATAATAAAAAAGTTTTCCCTTTTGCAAATAAATGAGACAAAATTGTGACAAAAGGACAAAGTACTAAAAGTGGAAGACAGTGAAGTGTTTGTGAAAAATTACTACTCACTGTACATCACTAGCTAGAAGAGGAATAAAATAGAGGCAACTGTGTATCTGTTTTTTATGCCTTTATGGAGGCAAATCTGATAAGGGGCAATGAAACAGAATGCTATTTTCTTTCAGTGGCGAGAAGATAATGTTTTTGAAAGCATTCAAGTGTTTTTTTCTCATCTGAGAGAGGAATAAAGATAAAACAAAAACAGTACTTAGTAGAAGCACAGGCTGTACAATGCATCTTAGCATGGATAATCTTCATTATAGATTAATATAAGTCTGTGAATGTGGCCGTCACTCTGGGATAATTTGTTCCTATTAAGACTTTTAAACTTCAATATTTTAAGATGTACATAGTTTTGTGTGTTAATATTAATAGGTTTTAGGGCTGTTCTGGGGAGTGTGTTTTTTGTTTGAGGTTTTTCGCTAAAACAAAATGTTTTGAAAGATGCAACATAGATTCAAATGGATATAACAAGAAACAACTGTATAAAAGATCAACCTGCCAAACATAAGTGTGTCCTTGTAACACAAAAGCTGAAATTAGACATTTAAAAAAAAGTTGTTACACATAATAGATGGGAATAGTAACTTCTAAGCATAATGACAACACTTTCAATATTATTTTTAAATGTGAGTGGTCTCACAGATATATACAAAACAGAAAGAACAGTGAACTATATTTAAAAAATGCAAAGAGCAAATAGCTATGCTACAAGAGACAAATTTGGAAAGAAATGAGCATGTGAGTTTGACAAAGAAAGGCTTTCAGGATGGTTATTTAGTGGAATATCTGAGGCAAAGGAAAAGGGGATTACTTATATTAATTGCAAGAGGAGCTCCAGTAGTGATAGAAGAAGAAGAAAAAAGATAATGTAGATTTGTAGTACTAAGGGGCTTACTAGCAGGGGAGGATGATTACACTGGCATGTATTTATATTCCACCTAAAATTGCTGTAATGGATCTTAGGAAAATTCTGGGAGAAATCAGTTTTCAGCAGGGAATATTACTTATAGGATGGGACTGGAATTTACTTTGCAGCAGTGAGGATGTATCGGGGGGGGGGGGCAGAAGGGAAAATGTAACAATTCTTGAAGAAATGTATGAAACTATTTGGCATGAAAGATGTGAATTCATTTGTATAAATTTGGAGCAGATTTACATATTCTCCAAAGTACAAAAACTAGGCTAAGTTAGAAGAAATTACATTTCATAGGAACATGCGCATTTAATTGAATGCTTTGATATGCACTCAATAACTATTTCAAATCACATACCAATAATAACTAAAATAAAAATGCAAGGTAACAAAATAAAAATGAGACATTGGCACTTTACCACTTGTCAGTTAAAAAGAGGAGAGGAATTTGAGAAATGGGTAGTGGAAATTATTCAGGAGCTGTGAGGGAAAAAAAATTCTTCTGAAAATATAGTTAGGGAGGGAGTGGGAATAAATTCAAGTGGAGTTTAAAAACGGGGTGGAAGTGAAAGAAATGGAGATGTGGTTAAGAAGTAACCAGAATTATTCAGGGGGACTGACCAAGGTTAAAGTATTGTAGAATAGGTAGAATAGAGGGGATCTCACAGAACAAGAAGAGGAGCAATTGCAGAATGCTAAACTGAAAATAAGGGATTACCTCAATAGTATGTGTGAGTTTAGATAGACTGCCATTAAGCAAATGTTTATTGATATTAACTCAAGAGCACAAAAACTTTTAGCACAATGACTCGAGCAACAGAAAGCAGCTTAGATAGCCTATAACAAAGAACGTAACAGAGATCCTATATAGGTACTAGAAATATTTCAGAAATTGTATGAAAATCTGTATAAAGCAAAGAAATATGGAAATCAAGAAAAGATACAAATGGAGATGCTTATAGAAGAATCAACTATGCCAAGGTTAGAGGTAGATGAGGCTCCATTACTAACAGGATAGGAGGACGTGAGATAAAAATGGTGATGTATAACCAATCTACAGGAAAATCCTCAAGAATAGATTATATTCATGTGGAAGTTTGAAAGCTAGGAGGAAAGAAACTCCTAAAAATTGTTTAACAATAGTTTAAAAGGGAAGAGCAGCATTAATCCTGGAAGAAAGAGGTGGTGTGTAATACCTAAAGATGGTAAAGACTCGTCAGATCCAGCTTCATATAGACCCATTTCAATTCTAAGCCATGATTGTAAAGTGTTTGTCTATAATGGCTGAAAGAATGTCAAAATTGATACCAAAATTGATAGATACAAATCAGTGTGGATTTATGGAGGGTAGGCAGGCATTTGAGGACATTAATAGAACAATGATGATCCAGAGGGATGTGGATTGTAAGAAAACACCACTGTTGTTGGTGGGTCTTGATGCGGAGAAAGCATTGGACAGAGTAAGATGGGATTTTATGAGTAGGGCAATGGAAGCATTTGGATTCCCTAATAAAATAAGGTTGATTAGAAGGATATATGAGGGATCAGAGGCAGAAATTAAAGTGGGTGAGTTCCTCTCTGATAAGTTCTGTTTGAGCAGATGAACCAGACAGAGGTAATCTCTTTTCCCTTTGTTGTTTGCATTATATTTAGATCCATTGGCAACGAAAAGAAGGGACTCTGTAATTTAAGGATATAATTCGTATAGTAATCAAGAAAAGCTGACTTTATTTCCAGACAATATTGTTTTATACCTGATTAAACCAGAAAAGGATGTTTTAGTGTTGTGGAACATTTTGAGATAGTTTTAATTGAATTAATGAAGATAAAACAGAGCCAATAGCTGTAAACTTTGTACCTACACACGGATTGGTTCATCAACATCCATATTTATGGGAACTTGATAAAATGAAATACTTAGGAGTATGGATGAAAAAGAATTCTGTTACAGCAGCTAAGGATATGTGGGAAGAGACTAAACAAAAGATAATGCAAAACCTGAGAAATTGGAAGCCCTGTTTTAGGGATTTGGTTAGCAAGATACAAGCAGTCAAAATGTTTTTAGTCCCTTTTATTTTATGCACAGGCATATTTTTATCAACCAGAAGAGAAGCTGTGGATAGCAGTTAATAAAGAATGAATGATTTGCAAGAGTCAAGTGGGATAAGCTGATCCTTCTAATAGAACAAGGTGGTTTGGGATTATGTGATTTGAAGGAGCATTTCAGAGCTACACAGTTAAGGCTCCTATACTTAGTGCAAGCAGAAAGCTGTAAGTCAGAAGTGGAAAGGGATGATGATTAAACAAGCTTAGGAATCAATGAGAGACTGGGATTTTGGATGTAAATCCTTATGAATAACAATACAGAATATTATATTCATAAAGTAGCAGAAAGTATTCTAAGAGCTAAGCCAACATGAAAATGGAGAGAGCAGTTTCTGCCAATAGGGATGACTGCATTTATGCATACAGACAATAGGCAAGAAGGGGATAGAATTTACTGGAGAAAACTGACGAAGGAACCAAGGTATTAACAGCAAATAATCAGAGAGGGAAAGGTAATAGAATGGGAAGAGGCCAAGAATTTATTTGGACTGCAGGCTACAAACTGTTTTCCCTGTTAAGGATTGATATCTGAGTATAGGCAGAAAGAAAGGAATATGAGGATCCTAAATGGAAGACAAGCACTGGTGGAGTTTTTGTACAATCTGCAACAGAAGCTGCTGTTTAAAAAAGGGATAATTAGTAGAGTATGTAAAATATTGCATGATAAAGAATCAGCGGAGGTTTGAAAGGATTGGGAAGAGAGATTGGATAAGGAATTCACAAAAAAACAATAGGGGATATATTTATGACTCCCAAATATACAACAAAGTCTAGAAGGTTCAGGATCTTTGCTTGGAAGTGTTTACAAAGGTATTTTTATACACCAAGTAGACTCCAAAGATTTTTTCCTCGAGTAGATGGAAATGTTGGAGGCTTGACAGGGAAGAAAGAGGTAATTTGGAACATAGTTTGGGGAATGTAAGAGTTGGCATATTTTAAAAATTCCCTGCAGACTACTCTGCCAGAAATACTGGTTGAGCAAATTGGTATAACTAAGGGATTTTTTTAGAGCAGTGATACAGAATTAGAATTGCCTAGACAAAGTAAGGCCTTGCTGAACCTAATTATGGTGGCTGCCAAAAAAGCAATTATTAGAAAATGGAAATCAGTCTAAACCAACCATACTATAGTAAATATAGTAACCAAGATAAAAGAACTGGAATTGGTATCTTTAGAAAAGGGAAGGAGCAACATACATAGAAAAAATGGGAATTGTGAGAACAATGCATGCAGAGTAATGTTTTAGAGGAGGAATAAGTTTAAAAGAAGTCAGGATTTGAATGAGTTGTGTAATGTTTGACTGACAATGACTGGATATATTAAAAGTAATATATAATGCTTGAAACTAAAAATATGTCAATGTGCTTTGTTTTCATTCATGTGAATGTATCAAAAATTCTGTGCAAACCCTGAAACTGGTACATAAAAAAGATAGGCAAGGAAAGAACAGCTGTCCAGGAAGCCACGAGTCAGCTACAGAAGTATTTAATAGCTTAAAACAACACAGTTAAGAGCTTTTGTCTTTATGACTTCTTCAGAACTGTGTCATACAGGAAAAGGAACCTTACTTGTAGGAAATCGACATTGGTTGTTTCTGGGGGTGTATAATGATGATGTCATTTTTTATAAGTATGGTACCTTTTCATGTATGACATAGTTATGAAGAAGTCATAAAGACGAAAGCACTTAACTGTGTTGTTTCAGCCTATTAAATACTCTGGTAGTTGACTCTTGGCTTCCTGGTCATTTGTTCTTTTCTTATTTATATAAATGTATAATTGTCTATGCCATACGTGATAATTTAATAAAGATGCCGGTTTAAAAAAAATGGAACAGTTTTGGAACAGTTCATGCAGAAAAATGGTTTGGAGGAGGAATGAGGTTTAAGAGAAGGCAGTCACTGAATAGTTTATATAATGTTGCTTAGATTGTATGATGGATAACAGTTGTGATGTGTAGCACTTGTACATGTAAACTTGTTAATATGGTTTGATTGCTTTTATATAAATGTAAGTGTGCCTAAGTCACAAGTGATAATTTGTTAAAGGTGTTTAAAAATGTAGGAAAAGAGAGAGAAATAAGGGAGTGGAGTGCAAAGTGAAAGACCAGCTCTGTGGAGTTTTTAGTTGAGGCTAGAATTGAAGCTGATAGTAAAAAGGGAATAATTAGTAGGACATATAAAGTACATGGTAACTATAAGAACATGGAAGGTTAGAACAGTTTGGAAAGAGAGACTGGAAAGTCAGTTTGGATAGGAACAATTTAAGGACATCTGAATGGCTCCCAAGTTTGCTGCAAAGACATGGATTTTGCTTGGAATGGTTTGCATATATATTGTATATCCCAAGCAAATTTCAGGGATTTTTTCTTCAGCTAGTTGGCAAATGCTGGAGGTGAATTGGAGGGGTCATTGGAAATGTGTTTTTTTTTTTTTTTTTTGTGGTGTCTAATGAGATGGCAGATTTTAAAAACTCACTACAGAATAGCACTACAAAAATGTTAGCTGAGCGGATGGCTTTAACTAAATATTTTTTTTTTGAGGTGTGACACAGGATCTGATTTGCCTATATATATATATATATATATATATAGATATATATATATATATATATATATATATATATATATATGTGTGTGTGTGTGTGTGTAAGGCCTTCCTAAGTCTTATGCTATTGGCTGCTAAAAAAGCAATTAGTTGAAAATGCCAGTCAAAATTTAAACCATCTTTAACTAAAGGTCTAAATATTACAAAGGAGATAAAGAAACTGGAGGTGGGTTATTTAGAAAAAGGAATAAGCAAATTGCATAGAAGTAAACTGAATGTATATGTAGTATACAAGCAGAATAATGTTGAGGCGAAATGAAGTTTCAGATGTGGCAAAGATTGAACAGTTTATATTATATTGGAGTGAATACTTGTTAAAAATAAAGCATACATGTAAATTTCATGAAAACCATGAGAAATATCACTATGATTTGTTTTCTCTTCTGTTATGTGTATGTAAAAGAAATATATAAATATATATATATATATATATATATATATATATAAGGGGGAGGGGGTTGGCATAATGGTTAAGGTGTTCACCTTACACACAAAGTGCAGGGTTCATTTCTCACATGGGGTAATTGGCTAGGCTTAGAAAATGGCCCACAGGGGCAGTTAGCCTAGTACTAATCTATGAATCTATGTATGTATATGTGTATATATATATATATATATATATATATATATATATATATATATATATATATGTGTGTGTGTGTGTGTGTGTGTGTGTGTGTGTGTGCGTGCGTGTATACTGTGATTTAATAAAGATGCCTAAAAATGATATTCATGCATCTTAGCATTGAAGATGGCTGAGTTGTGTGTCCTGGTCTCTACAGGAATTTTTAGTGATGGAATCCTTCCTTTAGCAGAAATTGTCACTTTTCTGGGGATGCTTGTGTGTGTCCCTTGTCATGTAGTGCCATCTCATGATTTCTGGTTCTGAAGACATCGTATGCCTGTACCTTGAATAAACTGAATTTGATGCAGCTTGACAGCCTGTCATATTGTGATGACTGTGTAGTTTTATTCATAGTACCTGTCAGTTCTGGGTTATAACTCATTGGGAGCTTTTTCTTCAGTGTGTTGTGGGACATTTAAGTGTTGATATTTGGTTATATAAACTATGTTTAGGTTGTGATGTTGGTTGTGAATTAATGGAACAACTGTATAGTGAGTGGAAAAAAGAAATTTACATTTTTGTTCTTGTGTATGAATTTATTTTGATTTCAACATTTAATTATGTCTGTAAGATTTCATCATTGTACACTTTACATGAAAGTGTTAATTTACATTTATAATATCTGTATTGTGAAATAATTTTAAAATAACTGTGTATTTCCATATAGTTTAATTTTGAACAGAAGGCAATCTTTTGGTAAAGTTCTGCTGAATTTTTTCTAACTTTTTCAATTGATTTATGGTATATGTATATAATACTTTTATTGAATTTTAGGATGGGACGGATCAAGTTGTCTTTTGTAGATTGAGTATGTGTACGTCATCTCTTAATGATATAATTTTCATCATTAATCCAAATGGTGTCCAGGCTTTAATTCACATCATCTTCATGATTATAAACAGAAATTCTTCCTGAGGTGATGGTGACTTAGTGTTAATTTCTTTGTGTTGTCAGTAGAATAATTAGATCAAGACAAATATATTTTTCAAAATATGTCACCTTACACTTGCCTGTTCTGAATTTAAGGCATTTGTTGATCCCATGTGATCAAATTTTTGTAAGTAATTATTTACTTGGTCAAGATATTCCTTACAAGTCAGTTTAAATCCAATTTTGAATCACTGGCATGTTTACTGATCTTGCAGATCCATTCTGAGGGAAAGTTTACAAACACCAAGTTCAATAAACTGTCACTGACGGATCAATTATGTCTTATTAATGCAACAAGAATTGACTTGTGATGCAAGAAGTTGAAAGCTTTAGTGAGGTAAAAAAAAAATGACCCCCTACCGGTTAGCTTATGAGCTATTACCAGAGTGATGTGATTGTAAAACTCTACAGAAGTAGTTAGTTGATCATCCTTTAATGAAACCATGTTGATTCATGTCAGACATAGAAAAATTGGTCTCTCACCAGTGTGTATTAGATCTGTAATACACCATTTAAAACACTTTAGAAACATGGATGTAAGGCTACTAATGTCTGTAATTTGACTTCCTTCCTTTATGTAAAGGAGTAATATTTGATGTCATCCAAAAAGATGAAACAGTTTTTTTTTAAACCAGTAATCTGTTAAAGTTACACAAAATACTGGACATAATTCCTTACACAGTCTTCTTAACAAAATTGTCAAAATTTGTCCAGTCCTGACTTGTTAGCTCTATTGTATTTTTGAAAAGGAAATTTATATAGGTTCATAGGTTCATAGGTTGGTACTAGGCTATCAGCCCTAGGGCCTATACAAGCCTAGCCATAACAATTCCCTGGCTATTTCTTCCCACATTATTTACTTTCCTGGACCCCTGTCTAGCAGGGCGACTGACGTGATCCCTGGGGTGAATTTCCTTTCTCCCATCCAATCGTCAAGGTTCCTCTTGAAGAGGTCCAAAGAGGCACTCTGCTTGACATGTATGGGCAATCTATTCCAGAGTCTGGGGAGTCTCTGGGTCAGGAACCTATCCCTCCAGCATGTTTTGTTTATTGTGATGGCAAGGTTTAGATCCCTGGAGCGTGTAGCTCTGAGGGATTGGGATTTCTTTAAGTGTAGCATGTCCAACAGCTCTGGGTTTGCAGAAGAATGTTCAAGAGGAGGAAGGAAATGTAAGGTAAAACTGGACTTGAGCAATTTATGCAATATTAGAATGAATGATAAAAAAAAAAAAAAAAACGTTTACATAATAGAAACAGCAGACCCAGTTAATAATCCGTGTTGAAACAAGGCAGAAACAAGTTGCTCAAGACTTTCAATTCATACCAAACTGCTACAGGGCAGTGATTTATTAAAAATATGTTAGGGCTTTCACAATGATGAACATTGCTTCATCAGACAAACCTACATCTTCAACAGTCATATACACAATTTTAAAACACAATAAACCAATTGCAACTACTTTAAAAACACACCCCCTCATCAAGAAGCATACAAACTGAAAGTAAAATCTTATTGTCAGAATGGGTGATCTGACAAATAGAATTGAGAATATTGAACTGCAGTGGATTCTGAGGCTGGACAGCTGCAGTGGTGCAGCGGTTAGCATTGTCGCCTCACAGCAAGAGGCTCTCCGGTTCGATCTTCGGCTGGGGTGTCTTCTGTGCGGAGTCTGCATGTCCTCCTTGCGGTCGTGTGGATTTCCTCTGGGTGCTCCAGTTTCCTCCCACATCCCCAAAGACATGCTGCAAGTGGATTGGACACTCTAAAATTGGCCCTAGGGGTGAGTGCGCGTGTGTGCATTCCGTGGAATGTTGGGTGCCGGGCTGACAACTCGACACCGTAAAACTCCACTGCCAATCATGAGCGGACAAGATGATCCGCTGTGGCGAACCCTAACTGGGAAAAGCCGAAAGAGAGAGTGGATTCTGAGCCTGGGGGCTCATTGTGGGCTTGGACTGAATGATTCAGTGCCATTGAAACCTGTTTTTGAAATCCAGGAAGCTGAAGTGATGGGTGCTATGCTTTAGAGCAATGCAATAAGATTTTACTTTGTTTGTATAGCTTCTTGATGAGGGTGTGTGTTTTTAAAGTGGTTGTTAGTTGTACTTGGTTTATTGTTTTAAAATTGTGTATATAACTGACTGTTGAAGATGTAGGTTTGTCTGATGAAGCAATATGTATCATTGTGAAAGCCCTAACATATTTTTAATAAATTGCTGTCCTGTAGCAGTTTGGTGTGAATTGAAGTCTTCAGCAACTTGTTTCTGCCTTGTTTCAACACAGATTATTAACTGGGTTTGCTGTTTATGCTATTTTTTCATGGAGTTCATCATCACTGGTTTGTGGCATTTTTTATGTATGCATAATGCGTAAAGTTAATGAAAAAATTAAAATAGTTTGTTTTCTTTACTACAACTGCATGTGTGCTCATGCCATTGTTCTATGAATGAAGTTAAAGGTTTAAAATCAAATTTTTGACACACCAGGTATGTCATGGACAGTACTCCCTGTGTTGAAATGTTAGGGGAATGTGCTATGTTTAAGTTCAGAACTGGACTGCATTCAAATCTATAAAAAAATTGTCTCAGGTGTATTGTGTGTCTGATTGTCCGGCAGTTATTCCTGAAAGTTTAGTCAGTATCTCAAAGGGGGAATGGCACGTGGCCTTTTATACACAAGTACCAAATGTCTGACTTCACTGTCATATTGTTGCAGTTTGGATTGGTGCATCTTACTTCGTTCCCATTGAGGTAGCTTTATCAAACTCCACGGAATAAACATTCTCCAACATGGAGGTAACGGCATTTCCTGATGATGATCGTGCTGTATGTAGCAACCGACCGTATCTGTTGCAGCTTTATTAAAAGAAATATCTGTATTTAGTAAGGCATCTAACTTGAAATTATTCTGTCATCTTCTTTGTATGATTGCACAGATGCCCTTGGGTAGGTGGAAAATGATGACAGAAGTGTAGAAAATAAGCAGGTCAGTTGGCAAAGGAGGAGGGATAAATCCTTGACTTTTCTTCCAGACAATCTGGGTTCAACTAGCGGTTTAGGAGTTGAGATGAAGATGTTGGGAATTGTCAGTTGCTGGTTCATCCATCTTGAGTTGGAGAGGCTGCAGTTGGATCATTGGAGGACCCATTGTCTGTATTTGTCCTGTGGCATGTAACACCACAGACGGATAGCCACATATATGGTAGTATCATGCTTCTGTTGTTGGCAAGCTATTACAGAAGTTGACCAGCAGCATTGGGACATAAGGATCTATATAAAAAAAATCTCACTCTCATGATGGATAATAACACCAATAACACCACGCTGTATGTAGCAACCGACCGTATCTGTTGCAGCTTTATTAAAAGAAATATCTGTATTTAGTAAGGCATCTAACTTGAAATTATTCTGTCATCTTCTTTGTATGATTGCACAGATGCCCTTGGGTAGGTGGAAAATGATGACAGAAGTGTAGAAAATAAGCAGGTCAGTTGGCAAAGGAGGAGGGATAAATCCTTGACTTTTCTTCCAGACAATCTGGGTTCAACTAGCGGTTTAGGAGTTGAGATGAAGATGTTGGGAATTGTCAGTTGCTGGTTCATCCATCTTGAGTTGGAGAGGCTGCAGTTGGATCATTGGAGGACCCATTGTCTGTATTTGTCCTGTGGCATGTAACACCACAGACGGATAGCCACATATATGGTAGTATCATGCTTCTGTTGTTGACAAGCTATTACAGAAGTTGACCAGCAGCATTGGGACATAAGGATCTATATAAAAAAAAATCTCACTCTCGTGATGGATAATAACACCAATCTCTGCACATGTTAACTTAGAGAGAAATGAGTGGGCTAGTTGATTTTTGCCCCTGGGAGGAACAAATCAGTAGGGTGATTGAGGGGAGGACTTAATGATCTTTAAGAAAAGTAATGCAGAAAATGAGACACCCTGGAATAAATCAGCATTGATCGGCCATTTGCATTTCACAAATATCTAAGCGATGATCTGAAACTTACCAAGGACAACCTGGTGGGAAGGGGAGTAAGTTAACTTAGCTAGGATTTGTGTCTTTAAAGTGAATTTTTTCCCAACACTTTTCTACATACTTAACAACACCTAGTGCTAGACCCCAAATTCAGATCAAGAAAAATCAGCTCTGCATTAAAAAAAAAAGAGGGAGAGAATAACTTAAGATAACATACGCAAACTGAAATGCATCTGAAACTCAATTTTAACAAATTTCAAGAAATGTTATCTAATCATTCAGCTTGCAAAATTTGACAAGTAGTCAGCAAGTCAGAAGTATATGAGAACTAGACACTCTTATAGGTCACAGCTCTGATATTCTCAGGCTCACAATCACTAATCAACCCTAAAAAGCTATTTTACTCCCACAAATCCGTCATAGGTTCATAGGTTGATACTAGGCTATCTGCCCTAGGACATTTATAAGCTTAGCCAGAGTGTGTTTGGCTTTCGCCACCCTTTTAGATTAGTTGACTGTGCCTCTGTATAGTAGGTCACATAAGATAGACCTTTTGAGGTTAGTTTACTGTGCCTCTGTCTAGTAGGGACACAGAAGAGATCCCAGGGGTAAACCTATGATCTCCCATCCACTCGTCAAGATTTCTCTTGAAGAGAGTCATTGAGGGACTCTGCCTAACATGGATTGGGATTTTGTCCCAGAGTGAGGGGAGCCTCTGGGATATGAATCTGTCCCTCCAGCATGTCCTATTTATTTCTGTGCTGAGGTTTAAGTCCATGTAGCGTGTAGCTCTAAGGGATTTGGATTTCCTGAGGTGGAGCATGTCCATTAATTCTGGGTTGGACATGACTTTATACGTCAGGCACAGATCGCCTCTGAGTAGGCGGTAAGCAACTGAGTAGAGCTAGAGTTTCTTTAGCCTAACTGCGTAGGGCATCTGTTTGAGTCCCTTGATCCTCTTGGTGAGGTACTTTTGGGGTCTTTCCAGTTGCTGCAGGTGTCTGGTAAGGTACATCCCAAATGGGGCATTGTGTTCAATTATGGGCCTGATGAGTGATGAGTAGAGGGGCACAATGACCTCTCTTGATCTAGATGTAAACCCTTTTGTGATAAGATAGGCTATATAGAAGGTCTTTCTAACCACTTTGGCAACGTGATTGTCAAAGGAGAGATTGCTATCTACTTGGGTCCCCAAATCCCTAATTACTTCTTCCGTACTTAATGGATTACCACCTATGTGGTAATTTGTGGGCACTTTGTTTTTCCCAAAGGGGATGACTATGCACTTTTTGGCATTTAGCTTTAGGCCATGGCTCTGGCACCAGTTATCCGTCTCTGTGAGACCCTTTTGGAGGATGCTTGTGTCAGTCGGCGAGTTGATTATGGCACCCAGTTTGCAGTCATCTGCAAACTTGGTGAGCCATAGTCCTCCCATGTTAGCCTGTACCTCAGAAATATATACCGAACAAGAGAGGTCTCAGGACTGAGCCTTGTGGGGCGCCACTTGTAACTGGTTTAGAGTCTGACATGGCACCTGTAATTCTGACCATGTGGGTTCTATCCCTGAGCCAGTTTGCAACCCATCTTGTGACATAGGGGTTGGTATTTAAGCTGGTGAGCTTATTTATGATGCCCAAGTGGGGTATTGTGTCGAAGGCTTTTGCGAGGTCCAGGTAGGCTGTGTGGACTACCTTCCCTTCATCTATGGCCTTGGTGACTGTTTCAAAGAAGTTGACCAGGTTCAAGAGGCAAGCTCTGCCCTTAAAGCCGAATTGGGTAGGATCCAGTTTTGGAGGTTCCCAATGTCTTTGTTTATGAGTTTCATGATATGCTCCATAGCTTTGCAGACCAGGCTAGTCAGGCTTATAGAGCGATAATTTCCGGGGTCCTTTGTGGCACCACCTTTGTGGAGTGGGACCACTGTTGCTGTACGCCATTCCTTGGGTACATATCCTGTAGTAAGGCTGAGATTGAACAGTGACTTTATGTGAGGGTTCAGTTCTTCTTGGAGTTCATGTAAGACACAGCCCGGGACACCGTCCGGTCCCATTGATGCTGTGTTTTTTGCTTTGGAGAGGGCAGCTCTCACCTGTGTATCTGTGATGTCAGGGAGGCTACACTCTGTTGGGATAGACATTTGCTCTTTTGGGGGGGAAGGAGGGGGAGAAGTTTGCACTGAACCTGTCTGCCAGGATGTTGGCAATGTCTGTGGGTTCAGTGTATTTTTTGTCATTTTGAACTAACTCAGAGCATATCTGGGAGTTGCCACCCAGGTTCCTGACATAACTAAAGAAGGCCTTGTGATTATCTTTAGCAATTTTTCTTTCGAAGCTGGCCTTAGATGATTTTATGAGGGATCGTAGTTTCTTGCTAGTACTGATCAGAGATGCCTTCCCTTTTTGGGATTTTGCTTTATCATGTAGTAGCTTCCTCCTTCTGTTGTATAGTTTATTTATGGCTGGGGTCCACCAGACAGGTCTCCTGCCTTTGGAGGTATGAGTCTTGGTTTTATTTGGGATAGCATGATCCATGTATTTCTGTAGGTGTCCATAGAAAGCGTTTGTAAAGGATTCTGCAGTTTGGGCCGTATTTTCCACTAGCCCGGGGGCTTTGAAAGATTCCACCTCAGTTTTGAGAAGTGTGAAGTTTGCTTTTGAGAAGTTCTTCACCGTGGTTTCTTTGGCTGGGGGTGGGGACGGGATATGGATGTCCAGTGAGATTAATTTATGGTCAGATCTTACCAATGAGGGGTATACCTCTGGTATGGAAAATAGAGTCCCCATGTTGGTGATGATCAGGTCCAATATATTTTCCCCTCTTGTGGGAGTTGTGACCAGTTGTTCCATAGCATTTGAGTTTATAAATTCTAGAAACCATTGGGCGAGGGTGTTGGGGCTTGAGTAGTGCTCCCAGTCTATGTTTGGGTAGTTGAAGTCACGCAATATAATGGTGTTTGGAGAGACCTTCATATTCTTCAGTTTTCTCAGGAAAGCCGAGTGGGGTTCCTGAGTTTGGGAGGGTGGTCTGTAGCAGGCTACAAACTGAAAGGCAGTTTTGCCCACTGTTAGTTGCACATGGATGGTCTCCGATGCTTCATGCAGTGCCACTAACCTGGAGGTGTGGGTATCTTTGATGAATATGGATACTCCCCCTCCTTTTGTGGTTCATTCCGAGTTTTGGGGTCGAAAAGCATGGTATGAGGTATAATCTGGAAGTGCTGGGGTGCTCTCGGGAGCCTTGAACCAGGTTTCTGTTACTGCACAGATATCGATATTCTCCATACTGATGATAACATTCTCATGTTAGGAAGCTTAGTAAGTAATGCAAAGGCACACTCAGTAGGTGTGGTCTGTTATCTGTCTATATTGCAGATGTGAACTCTGTAATACATGAGATGCAAATTATTATACCTAGTTCATCAGCAGCTTTAGGGCTGTATGCTCCATATTTTAAATCCTTCTTTTTAAAAACCAGAACCGAAGTCTTCAGTTAAATTTGCCACACTGTGGCACAGAGGGGTAAAGCTCTGACTAGGACCCAGGTAGTCTAGGTTCAGTTAGTGACCTAGGAATGTGAGGGGTGACTAGAAAATTATGGGCATGCCTGTCTTGGCAGAGAGGACACTCAGTGATGTTTGTGTCAGATCTTTGGCAGATGCAGAGGACATGTGTATGGGGATATTGCCCAAAATGGAAGTGGGTGGGGCACATAGGCCAAGTCACTGGGGAGCCAGCATGAAATGCTGTACATTCCCCATTGAAGGTCCATCTACTGGTCCTTGCATGCATTTGTGGGAGAACAGGAAAGTGAGGATTTAAAGACCCCCACCAGCAGCAGTGTAACATTGCTCAAGGATGCCTTGATCTTCTCACTGGCCCCGAGCATGGGATGGAGCAATTCTTAGGACAATAAGGAGAGCCAGATAGACTGTGTTGATGAGGAGACACAGCAGTGGCTGCTGATGGTCAGCTTGGTGCAATGTAAAGCAAAAATTAGAAAATCTATTTTAGAGGTAGCATGCTTATCTTGAAATTGATAACTACAAGTTAACCGTAACATTGTACTAATTGCGTCGTGGGTTGTAACATTAATTGTGAAACTTCTTTACATATTCAAAACATGTTTTAATGAACCAAACATTTTAGTCCTTTAAAATCAGTTTTAGCTCTGAAACAGTCCAAATATTTGTCTAGTTTATTCAGTGGTCTACCCCTACTGGAGAATTTAACATGACTGTTTTCCCTGGACATCTGTTCTTACTTTTGGGATGGTTCTTGATTGATTGAAACTTGAGTTGAGAAGTGTCTCTGTGCAGCTCTTTATAGGTCTGTTTCTGGCACCTTTGGTTGTTCTTTGTCTTGGACTTTTGACATCTGCATAATTCTCTTATACAAATGTGTGTAGTGCCATTTGTCAATGTACTGCTTTCTCCATGAACTACGTAGTAACTTAGCTGCTCTTATTGTTTCACTGTTGCAGTCATCACATTTGGGTTATCCCTGCCAGGGTAGCCCTCGGCCGGCCCGAATACCAGAGGCTTAGTATTTCTGCATCGGTTGCTGTCGCTTGAGGACTGACGTCAGGTCATCAGTAGTATAAAGTAAGACAGCCGACACTATTACATCAATCTTTCTTGCCATGGAGCCCGAAGCCGAAGCAGTTTGCATGAGTGCCGGTCAGCTGCTACCTGAGTTTCGTCTCTGAATTGAAGTTGGTCTTTTAAAGCTAAGTACCCCATTGGGGATCCTTTTTTCTTGCACTAACCGATGTCAGAAAAAGTTAATTGTCTTGCCTGTGGAAAACAAATACCACATGGAGACTTCCACTCTTACCACGACATCCCCTGTTGCATCTGTGCTTTGTTCAACGCCAGAACTATCCATCATCTGGCCCTTATTGTAGCCAGATATTTTCATTTACAGTCTTCGAATTCTGATATGGCTTTGGTAAGCCATCCGACAGCAGATCTTCTGAAAAAGCGTAAAGATAAAGACAGAGACAGACCGCACAGATCCAAACCTACCGACGACGCTTCCGTTAAGTTAGTAGTCAGTCCTCCGGTACTCAGTGATGTGATGTGCTTTCGCAGCCCCTAATGCCCGCTTCTGTTGATTCGCAGGCCACTACTGAGACCCTTTCGGAGTCCGGTGTGCTGAAAAACTCTTCTTCAACTAAGGATCCTGTGGTCATCTCTACCTTGGATGGGTCTGGAGCTGCTTAGCAGGCACAGGCTTCTGAGGAAGTCCTTCGTACTACCAAATCTCAACACAAGCCGATGTGTTCTTTCGCGACTACCATTCTTTCAAAAACTACCGAGTTTCTTAGGCGCAGGGTTCAAACCACACCCAATCACTGTCGGGCGCCTGCTACCTTGCCTCAGTCTCAAATGCTTTAAATGGCGGAAGACCTTATCATTGCTGATCAGGGGAAGCCAAGCTGTCCCGTCAAAAAGGAAGAGAGATCTGTCCCCTGTAGTTTTGTCTGAACAAGAGTCAGATGAATCTGATGCATCTGACTATGAAGACATGCAACCCCTCTCCACTTATGAGGATTCTGATGCAGAGGACTCCATTCCGTCAGCCTCTCCCCCAGAGGATTTTTCCTTTGGGGAAACCCTGCATAATTTAGGGGAGCATTTCCAATGCGAGAGTTGGGACTACCCTCAGTCTAAAAAGAGACTCTGAATTCTTAGATCTTCCGCAACACAGACACTTGGGTATATCCCCCCAGTCCTGGATGTTGTGGATGATGTTTTCCTTGAATCCAGCTTGACTCCTGATGCCCTACTCTCCTGCTCCCAGAAAACCTGACTGGTACTATAGAGTCCCTGACTCACATAAATATATTTTTAAAAATCCAACAGCTGACCCTGAGGTTATTTCTCAAGGGTCAAAAGGGATTAAAGCAACTTCTTGGAAAGATAGGGTAAAAAAGTATACACCTCAGCTACTCTTGATATCAGGGCACTAAGTTGTCAGTTCCATATCCTGAAATTTCAGCAACATACCCTGGAAATCTTAAACAAAAAATGTCTTCCCTTCCTGCTTGGGCAGAATCTAAAGATTTACAAGACTTAATGCATTCTGCAAGCCAAGTAACTAAACACACTTTGCACTGTGGGTGTTCTTCGTGTTTCACTGTTGCAGTCATTATATTTGGGTAATCTGCTGGCAGGTTGCCCTCAGTCGACCTGAATATCAAAGTCTTGGGTCCTGCGTCGGTTGCTGTCTCCTCTTCCATGACGTCAGGTCGTCAGGCTTATAAAACATGCAGCTGACACCATTTTCTTTAGTCTTTCTT